>NC_056573.1:26818444-26895944 GCF_018340385.1 Cyprinus carpio | reverse complement strand
AGAAATGCTGGCTTGACAACTAGCTGAATTAAAATCCTTATATTTTATTTATCAAGTCACAAAAATGTGCGTGTTTTTTTTTTTATGGTTTAAGTTCATAGTTTCAGTTTTAGGTTTTAAGTGTTCTGATTGTTTAAGGTATTATAGTTATCAGTGTCTGAACCTCGAATCCTTTAAGGTATTCCACTACGTTTCAGTACCCAGTTACCAGAAAGTTAAAATGTGAAGATATTCCTTTATTTATTTATTTTATTTTAATTTTATTTAAAATATTTTCCGTTTCCATTTTAATTTTAATTAAAATATATTTAATTATTTTCATTATTTTAATTATTTTAAATGTAAGTGTTTTTGTCATTTTAGTTGTTTTTTTTTTTTGTATATGTCTATATAGATTTATATATTTAAATGCATACATTTATATTCCAGTTTTACATCAAAAATAGAAATGCTGGCTTGACAACTAGCTGAATTAAAATCCTTATATTTTATTTATCAAGTCACAAAAATGTGCGTGTTTTTTTTTTTATGGTTTAAGTTCATAGTTTCAGTTTTAGGTTAGTTAACTATAATAACTCTGATTGTTAAGGTATTAAATAAGTTCATCAGAACCTGAATTGATTTAATGTAATTAACAAGTTAATTAAATATTCCTGATTTAATCAGAAGTGTTTAATGAACTGGTTAGTTGGTACTTAGTACAATCCTGTAGCTCAAAGTAATATGTCGCTTTGGATAAAAGCGTGTGCCGAATTAATTAATATAGAGTAAATATAAATGCAAAGCAGTCATGTGACCGTTTTGTTTCCATCCAGCGCGGCGATCTCACCGTTACCGTCGGCAACACCACAGATCTCGGCGCGAGCATCGACGACACCGGAGACACGGATCTGGGCACAGGGGGCGGGATTAAGCCACGGGGGTGGAGCTAAAAATCAGGGGTCGTGACCTCTGACCCCGTGACCTGTGTTCCCGTGAGTCCAAGAGGAATCGTGACAGATGGAAAGGACAGAAATCATGGTTCTTTTTTACCGCTGTTATTTAGGTTTCATTAACCCTCCGTTCACATCTTCATTAGAGGAATGTTTTTCATTGGTTATTTCACGCAGACGGTTAAAACGCTCTTCATCTTTACAGGATAGTCGTATTAATTTGTCTACGCAGCAGGTGAAGGTTCTGGTAGCTCATGCTCATATTTGTTCAGCTTTAGATTTTTTGGATGTGATGCTTTAATGAAATCCTGAATGTCCAAACTGCCCAAAATCATTCATATTCATAAAATGAGATGCTCTTCATGCCTTTGAATGGCACAGTAATTCTTTGTACCCCTTGAGACTTTCTATACTTTCATTTTGAGCGTTTGGTGATCATTTGGTTTATATTACAAATCATGAACTATTGTGACGTGCTGGATTAGAATCATAGTGAAACCTCTTATGTTCAGAAGTGAGTGAATCTCATGTTTCACGCCAAAACTGAAAGAAAAACTACAAAATTATTTTTTCCATAAAGAAAATTAAGCCTGTGTTTAAAACGATTAGTTTTTTTTTTTTTTTTTTTTTTTTTTTTTGTATTGTGACAATTAAAGCACATTTTCCCTCAAATTAAATATCCAAATGTTAAAAGAAATAATAATAAATAAATACAAAAATCACTGTGATAGAGAATTAAAAATCATCCTGTCCAGAAAATGTTATTAATTAAAATGAGAATTTCAGCATAAATTAAATAAATGGCACCATGAAATATACTTAATATAGTACTTAAAAAAATTGCCTTTACAATTTGAATATATTAATATTATTGTATGTGTAATTGTAATATTTAATTGTCATAAAATGTCACAATTAAAATAATTATTTATGCCAGTGTTATTTTAGTGTCACTGAGATTCTATTATAGTTTTTATTAATATTTCGAATCAGTTTAAATGTTTCCATTTTCAATTTAATTTTACTTTTTTAAGTTTTAGTAATTTTTTTTATTTTTTATTTTTATTTTTATTTATTTTTTTGTCATTTTACTAGTGTTTGTTTTTAATATATGTTTATTGTTTTTATTTTAGTGTGTCAAGTTAATCTAAATTAAAATGAAAAACGTTGCCTTGGCAACTAGCTGAAATTAAAATGTATTTAATTTTATTTCACTTAACATTTATTTCAAGCAATGAAAATATTTTTCATGGTTTTAATTTTAGTTTTAGTTTACCTATAATAACCCTGCTTTATGCAAAATGTAAATTCTTATTTCTTTTTGATTTGGGGTGAAATATGAGCAAAACTGAAACTGAGTTTGTGGTTGAATCAGTTCTCACACACATTGTTATGAAGCATCTGAAAGATCTGGAATAGAGATGATTGACAGGTGCTCGTCATCATCTCTGTGTTCAGCGTGATTCCAAGTGAATCATTTCTGTTGATTTGAATCTGATTCTGAAGGATTTGAGTCTTTGAACAGAAACAAACACAAACACGCTGAGTCCTCAAGAGGGCGATAGAGTTTCCTTCAGATCCCAGTATTATTAAACTCTATATATAACAACACACATCACACCACATAAAAACATCAAAACATTAAAACTCTCTTAAAAATAAAAACACATACACCAAAAAGAAAAAAGAGCATACTAAAAAAAATTATAT
This sequence comes from Cyprinus carpio, assembly GCF_018340385.1. NCBI lineage: Eukaryota > Metazoa > Chordata > Actinopteri > Cypriniformes > Cyprinidae > Cyprinus > Cyprinus carpio. Next base: position 26,893,302 of record NC_056573.1, on the reverse strand, counting down.
GCATGAACACATACTTTTAATTGCATTCTGGCACATTTTAAAATGCGTGAGTGAGTGTTCACAGACTTCTTTAGGTACGTAACATGTCTACATGTGTCTCGGTGTCCTTCCTGTGTGTGTGTGTGTGTGTGTGTGTGTGTGTGTGTGTGTGTGTGTGATGCAAGAGAATGCAGGTGTGTGTGTGTTATTTGAGACAACTGCATGTGTTTCTGTGTGTGTTTTTTGTTTGTGGAGTTTTAAGTGTACACTACAGATGAAACTCATTAATTAGTTCACAACCACACACACGGCAAAAAATGTCTTGTTTTCCATTACAGACATCTAAACATTCCTAAATAAAGATATGTTTTATTTGAGAAGCAAAAATATTAAATTTTCTGAAAAAAAAAAAAAAATTAAGTGTTTATGCTTAAAACAAGAAAATGCATGCCATTGGGGTCAGAAAAATACTTGAATACCCAATTTTTTCCAATATTACAATAAAATAAACTTGTTTTCTATTTAAGTTGTATTAATACATTTTTATTTTTCTTACCCCACTGACAGATAGATTGCTTGTTTTAAGCATAAACTCACTTAATTTTAATAAAACATTAAAAAATCCTGTTCTCATCATTGATAGAGGATTGAAAACCATCCTGTCCAGAAAAAAAAAAGTTTTATAAATTCAGCATAAATTTAATTTAATACAGCAAATATTAACATGCTTAATATAACACTTTACAAATCTACTTTAAAATAAACTTGTTTTCTTTGAATTGTATTAATAAAGGTTTATTTTTCTTACCCCACAGACAGATATTTTACTTGTTTTAAGCATAAACCCGCTTAATTTTAATTATATTTTACTTAATATTTTAAGTCATTTTGCTTCCCAGGTAAATGTGTCTTAATTTAAGAATATTTAGATATTTGGCCAAAAATCATGAGTAAGAAAATATTTTTTTGCAGTTCAGTATCTGTTCCTAGACCTAGTGCGCTTCCTAACTAGACAACTTAAAGATGCAACGTCCTTAAGGTTTTCTAATATCACTTTAATAGAGAAATCAGTGTTAGAATGCATTGCAACAAGCTCAGTTAAATCTAATGCATTATTTGGGATGGAGTTAAAAATACATTTTATTTAGTGGTGGAAAATATTGACAAAAAGTTTATTCTAATTAATGCTTTATTTTGTCCAATATTTGTGTGAGTTTTGTGTTTTTATTTTTAATAAAATGCAGTGTTTTTATCATCAAATTATTGAAATCAATTGGTGTTTAACACACAAAAGTGCTTCCGAATCTCTCACTTATGAGGTTCAGTCTCAGTTAGGATGTTGACTATGTAGGGAGCACTAGGTTTTGGAGCAGATGTGTTTTTGTGTGTCTTTTCCTCTCAGTATCGTCTGTTTTGCTCTGTGTGTTCATTTATAACATGTATTCTTTAGTGAACATGATGACGATTAATCCACCAACTCACTCTTCTCTTTACTCTGAGCTTATAGATCCACGTTCTTCTGTAAATAAATCGTCTTCACTCATTTATTCCTTCATAACGATCTTTGTTTACTTGTTTTTAATGACAACATTGACGATTGTCCTTAACTTCGTTTTTTATTCTAATATCTGAACACATTTAATCACCCTTTTCAGTATTATAATTAGCAGAAGTGATATAGAAATGTGTGTTTCACACACTAACTCGAGCGTATGTTTGGATCTTTTTATTAAATCTGTCCGGTGAGAATCGCTCAGATGAATCTGCTTTCTGAGGTCAAACTTTGATGTTTTTATGGCTTCACTTCTCGTTTGTTGATGTGTTTTTGTTCTTTATTAAACTCGAAACAAACCAACAATAAAACCGATTGGATCAAAACTGCTGTCATTTCAGATGTTTTATTTGACTGACCTGCTGCCTAGTGTTAAAACTGAACTCAGGCAATTCTATTCTCATTTTACACCAACAGAAATTAATTATACTTCAGACTGAATGAGTACAAATCCATTTCTCTCCTCAGTATTTAACATGGCGAGTGTTTCCATGATGCATTTTGTGCATTTTACAGGTGAATCAATTCCAAATATGCTAATGTTATGATACTGTATATCTGATAAAAAGGAAGTATGCATAAGTTTATTGATGTTTTTTGAGAGGCCTGTGCATGACGGCGGTTTTTATACACAGTTAATTTTAGTATGCTGTGCTGTTTTATTGCTCATTATTGCTCTGTTAGTACTCGTCCCATTGGAAAGACACTCACTTGCATTTATTATGTGATTTTAGACATCAGCAATCACACAAACACACATTCATCTAATGATTTAGGCCAGAAACATGCTTAATGCATGCATGCTTTAAAAGAATACTTTACCCAAAAATGAAAATGTGTTCAACCTCAGGTCATCTGAGATGTAGATGAGTTTGTTTCTTCATCAGATTTGGAGAAATGTAGCATTGCATCACTTGCTCAGCAATGGATGCTCTGCAGTGAATGGGTGCCGTCAGAATGAGAGTCCAAACAGCTGATAAAAACATCACAATAATCCACTTTCTGTAATAATGCAATAATCAATTTTCTGTCTCTTTAAGCAAAAGTCTCCGGTGTAGGAGAAACAATTAAGATATTAATTTTTTGTGATATTTATTTCCTGAGGGATCTGTTCTGTTCTGCAGTGTTATATTTCTAAATGTGTCTGATCCTGATCCTAACGCCCACTTCAGGTCCATGAGGTCAGATTGAGCTGCTATTGATCTGATTGTGTTGAAGTTACTCTCATTGTTTGCTATTTTTAGTTTTCTTTTCTGGCCAGCGGCCTGTTTTTCCATCTGTAAGACTCACACAAAGGCAGTGTTCACTTTCCTCCCAGTGAGACTGATCTGAGTTAGATCAGAGCTTCATATAAACACACACACTTAATTAGAACTTGATATAAAGTGTTTAAATGAGCTGAGAGTATCAAAGACACATTACGCTTTTGAAAGAGTCTTTTTTGTTCATCAAGGCTGCATTTATTTGATCAAAAATACAGTAAAAGCAGTGAACTATTATTGCAATTTAAAAAAAACTGTTATATGTTAAAAAATGTAATTTATTCCTATGATGAGCAGCTGTATTTTCAGCATCATTACTCCAGTCTTCAGTGTCACATGATCTTCAGAAATCATTCTAATATACTGATTTGCTGTTGTTATCAAATAAGAAAGTTATTGCTACATTTTACTCAAAAATAATTTTTTTCCTCTTGCAATTGCGAATTTAAATCTCACAATTCTGACTTTTTGAGTTTATATCTGTAATGTATTTCATTTATTTATTTATTTTAAGTTTCCATCTCGCAAATAAAAAGGCAATTGTGAGATTATATCTTGATTTTTTTCTCAGAATTGCAAGAAAGAGTCAGAACTGTGAGATAAAAACTCAGAATTGTGAGTCAAAATGGCCTTTAGCTATTTATTTATTTCATGGCAATCTTCAGTTTGTGTTTCGTTAAGTGTATCTAAGTTACAAAAAAAAATTAATTACAGATATGAAGTGAAAATTTATTCTCTCCAGCGTTTACTAGTCCTATGTCACTCATAAACCCCGTTTAATTAACTAATTAATGGCCAAATTTATTTTTGAGTTGCATTGTGTCCTCAGGTGTTTGGAATAAACTTTTCCTTTCACGGAGGTATAAATAGTTAATTTATTCGGTCGGTTTGAGCCCTTCATGTGTTTTCAAAGACCGATAAAGATCAGCCATAAACAGAAGATTCAGCTTTAAGCTAATGAGCGTCTCCGTTGCCACGGTAACCGGCCACATCAAAGCGTTCCGCTCTGCAGATGAAATAGTTGAACATGCTCTTTGTAATTCCCGAAAAACCAGCCAGCATCATCAGCGGTTGAAAACCTAATGAGGCGATCAGAGAGAGACATCTGTTTGAGTCGCATTCAAACGTGCCCAGTTCGAATCTACACCCTTAAAACAACATTAAAAACTCATTTGATCCGATTCAGGATTCAATTATAGTTCATTAATGCGAGGAACATCTGCCTAAACATCCCGAATCAACATATTGGAAATATGCATGCCTCAATGCATGCAATGAACATTCAGAATTGAATAATCTATGAAAAAAATTACAATTGGTGAAGAAACAATTTTCACAAATTATTACAAAGAAATGGCTGCAGTGACATTGTTTGAAATAAAAGACTGAACAAGTATTTTCTTGTAAAACATACTGCAATATTATTAAGTAAAATCTGTACAGTGTAGTTATTGTGCTTTATGTTTATCATTTCTTATCCAAAATTCACCTTTTTAACTATTATTAGTTTCCATTTAAGTCTATGTTTTTAACAAGTTCGATCAAAGGTAATCTAAAAGTAGTCAGACTGTATATTACCTGATATGTGTAATCCAGAATATGTTACTAAATACAATTTTCATCTAATTTGTAATCAGTAAATGAGTACAATTTGTGAGTAATGTTTTAAACATTTTAAAAAAAAGTTTTTGAAACATTTAAAACTGGACATTTTTAACGTTCAGAGAACAGTTTCACAACTTTATGGAAACATGAGCAAAACATTAGCTGTGAATCATTTTTTAATTGCAATTGAATCGAATCGAATCATTGTCAGAGCAAATATTTCCACCCTTTTAAATAAGGCAGCATGACATTATGATTTATAAATGCTAAACCATTTCATTCAGTTATAGTGTTTTAGTTATAGTGAACATTTCAGATACAGTGTTACAACTGATGTAATCAGTTCATTCAACACGCTGACAGGCTTCATTCATCTGTGCGAAAGATCACTGGGCCAGCAGCACTGCAATCGCCCCGATGATGTCATCAGCTAGAGAGCAAAGGTCAGAGATTTGATTGGACGAGGCGAAGAAATGAGATCTCCTCACATGTGTTGCAATGCTAGAAATATCTCTCCCTGCTGAACCCGTGCCCCGGCGTTGCCTTTGGAGCCCAATGCGAAGAATAATAAACAGCGAATTTCATAAGACAAGAGATATGAGGGTTCATGACAGGCAAAGAGCACCACAGAAGAGTGTTGGGAAAACACTGTGCAACATAGAAAAAGATACAAAAGATCCCAAGTAAAACATCTGCCAAGCACGCATTCAGGACACATTTTGGCATTTGACAAAAGAACATATTTTGTAGTTTTATATATCATAAAAAAATAATAATAATAAAAAAGTTTTTATGACTATTTCAATACCATATCTCACACTGGATTAGTTTTTGTGTGTGTGAGAGAGAGATTTACCCAATCAGGTACTGTTTTTATCATGTAAACTATTTAAAAAATAATTCTAGTGAATGAAAAACTACTAAACACACACAGACATGATCAGGACACAGACACACCCTGAGCATCGACGGCTTTCAGAAGTCTCTGAGAGTGATGTAAACTAGTCCAGAGTCCATATTTATCGAGATTTCACCAACTGACAAAGAGATAAACCTGGCTGAGATCAGTAGTTTAAACTGTTTCACACACTTTACACTTGAACAAAGCTGCAAAACACCATGTGAAAAAGAAACTCGGATGATTGACGTTTTGGTCGATACCAATAATCGACAATTATCAATAATAATATTTCAAATCCATATCATTCACACAGTACCATGCTTTTAATAAAATAAATAAAATTAGGCATCTGTCTAATATCATTCTAATCACACTGATACTGACAATGAAAAAAAATGCATATAATCTAGCACAAAAAAAAAAAGAATTTACTGCTTGAATTGGAAAAAAACAAGCCCAAATACTTGTATCTGCTTATAATATCCCAGCTTGCATGAAACGTTCTGACAAGGTTCTCTCAATGTTATAAACAAACATTCTTCACATTCTCATTGTTCATGGAACTTTTTTCTGAAACGCTTCAGTCTAACGTCTTTTAAATGTCTGAGAAATATTCTAAAGTCACCCAGCTGACAGGGAATCTTTTCGGAACATTCTGGGCTAGTTTCTCTCAAAATGTATGAACAAAAGTTCGTTCAAAGTTATCTAATAACGTTCCCAAGATGTTAGCACAAAAACATTATTTATAGAACTTTTAAGTTTGTCTGATGTTTTTTAAATGTTACGACTTGTTTTAGAATCTTCATAGAACATTCAAAAGTAACATTTCCGTAATGTTGCAGAATGATACAAATGGAATGTTCCATTAACGTCACATTTTTAACTGGATGTTTTGAACGTTTGAACTTAATGAGAACGTAGCAAAATGTTCTTAGAAAGGCTGGCTGCACATTTCAGAAACACTAATATTGGCAGATACAGATATAGTCACTGGTATATTGATGCTTTTACAAATAATTTATGGCTTATGGTTTCAGCTGAAACACTTCACTGTGCTGTAAAGTGGACACATGCATGTTCATGCACATGGCTGTTGATGTTTTTAATTCTTCTTCTTGCCGTTGCTGGCCTGCTCCTGAGGAACGCTCTTCATGAAGAAGGTCTGGTCCATGTAGCAGCGGACGGCGAGGAGGACGGGCACAGCTGTGTACAGCAGGTTCAGCGTGACCACCTGCCTCCACTCGTCTCTGGGGATCCTGTAGGTGAACGGTGTGCGCGAGTGAACAGATGCGCCCAGGTGAGTCCACTGCATCTGTGCCAACATAACAAACACCGTTATACTACAGACAGATGAGATATTAGACGAGATTAGACTATACCAGTTTTAAAATCTGTTATATAGCTGTATTATGTTTTAGAGATTTATTCAGACAAAACAGTACAGATTGATACTAAACAGTAAATACAGATAATGACCTTAACAAATAATAAAAATAATAAAACAAAACAAATAAACATAATAATATCTTCATTTAACACATTTTTTTTCTGATTGATGATGTTTTCTCCTTTTCAGCCTAAAATGTGTACAAAAAAAAGAATATCAAAACTACAATGATTATTTGACAAAGGAACCTATACAAAATTATACATATAATTAATAATAATTGTAAATAATTTTAATTAAAATAAGTTTTGAATAATTCAGAAATAAAATTCCTCTCAGTGTTATTTTAGTATTATTTATATATTATTGTAGTATTTATGAATATATCTTATTAGCTTTTATTATTAAATTTTCAGTTTATATTTTAATGTCAGTCATCTTTAGAAATCACAGGTATATTGACCAGAATGTATAATCAACAAATCTAATTTATTTGAGATTATCGAGTCTTTTTTAACCTTATTTGATTTCATTTAATTTTCAAGGCAACAATTTTTTTTTTTTTTTCATCTAATATTTGTTCATTTTATGAAACTGTCTTTTTTGTATATAAAGCTAAAAATGAATGATTATTTATTCATTTATATTAACAAAATATATTAATAAATAATGGCCAATTTCCAATAAACGAAAATGAGTTTTAATAGTGTTATTAACAATAAAAACAGCACTGGTTGCTGTATATTTTAGTATTATTTATATATTATTGTAGTATTTATTAATATTTCTAATTAGCTTTTATTATAAAATTTTCAGTTTTTATTTTAATGTCAGTCATCTTTAGAAATCACAGGTTTATTGACCAGACTGAATAATTAACCAATATCTAATTATTTTGAGATTATTGAGTCATTTTTAAATATTGTGTAATATTTTATTGATATATATATATATATTTATATATATATATATATATATAAATATATATATATATATAGTATATATATATATTATATATATATATATATATATATATATAAATATTGAGTAAAACAAGTTTTGCATTTTTTTTTGTTATCTACTTATTAATTTTTTAATAAAACAATTTATCTAAAATTTATATATAGCTTTAATTTATTTTTATTTCAGTTTTAGTAATGTTAGAACTTCATCTTAAAATTGTTTGATTTCATTTAATTTTCAAGGCAATTTTTTTTATCTAATATTTGTTCATTTTATGAAACTGTCTTTTTTGTATATAAATCTAAAAATTAATAATTATTTATTCATTTATATTAACAAAATATATTAATAAATAATGGCAGCATTTCAATAAACGAAAACAAGTTTTAATAGTGTTATTAACAATAAAAACATCACAGTATATGTACCTGAGCTACAGCTCCTGCGAGGACCAGTGTCCAGTCCAACATCCACGTGCATCCAGGAGTGTAAAGCCCATAAACACACGCCGTCAAGAGCGGCAAAACATAGAAGAGGAACACCAGCATCTACAAGACATGAGATCTGTCAGTCCGTGATATGATATCTCTATATGTCATTCTTTCCGTACTATAGTACATACTAGTACTAGTGCATCTCAAAGCATAAAAATAGCTTGCTAAATACACCCAAGTGTGCATCAGACTCACTGTGACTTTTGGAAAGCCAACGCTCTCTTTCATGTAGGGCTCGTACTGGAAGATGTAGGTAAAGCAAAAGTCCAGAGAACATAAAAGGGTGAGTGATGGAATAAATGTCTAGAGAAACAGAAGTGAAGAAACAAACAAATACACAAAAAGAAACTAGTGATGGAATAAATGTCTAGAGAAACAGACACTTGGGTGGATGTGTAGATACTTACAAAGCCTCTGAACGCAGTGAAGATGATGCTTCCTATGAGGCCCAGCGTAAGCAGCAGGTCTGTGGGACGAGACAGCAGCGTTTTCTTCTGCTCCACCTCCACCTACAGACCACATCAAACCCATCTGTCAGCTCAAGTATTTCCACATCAGTAGAGACTTAAGAACGAGGCAGAGTGTTCACCTCAAGGCACATAAATGGTTTGAAATGAATGGCACAGCCAATGCTGGATTTGTAAATGATTATAATCATTCAAGACGAGTGTTTATTCTCGCTTCTGATCAGTGGATCTCAGAGGATTGAATCAAAACTCTATCATCTGGAATTTCACCTTGTCAGCAGGAATGATTGACAGCTCTCTCGGCTTGTTGAAAAGCTTTGCCGCCGCCCATACGGATAAAACCAGAGAAGGGGCGTTTCTCCAGAAAGCAGGGAGGAGGTTTTTCCCATATTTACCTGAAACACAGAAACAAAGGCAGCTGAGTTTGACCTGACAGATTACAGACGCATCCACATCTTCATACCTCATCAAGGGAGGGTTTTAACAACAAACAGACATGTTTAGTTTGGGGAAGTTGAGTTTCTCACCTACTACAACGCCTGTGATTAAGACGATCTGACTGGCGATCATGGATCCGGCCCATACGAGAGCCAAACTGCGAAACGGCTTCCTGTATGAAGAGAAACCAACACCACCACATCTCAATCACAATTGCTTTACATAATTTTTGTTTTATTATAAATGTGTTTATGGTTGAGCAACAAGCCATCTTTTTTTTTTGTTTTTGAGATTTGATTTTTTTTTTTTTTTAATATCAATATTTTTTGTAAATCTATCATTTAAATAAGTAAAATAATTGTTAAAAAAAAAAATTAAAATAAGTGTTAAATAATACAAAAAAACAAATACAACAAATACAATAAATAAAATATAAAAAACTTTATATAAAATTTCAAATGTGAATCTATCATTTTAAATATTGTGTAATATTTTATAACTTTGTAAATATTGTATAACGTAAGCGTTAAATATTTTCGAAATATCATAAATATATACAATGGATAAACACAATATATATGTGTGTATGTATATATATATATGTATATATATATATAATATATATATATATTATATATATATATAATAATATTTTCAAGTGGTGATTCTATCATCTTTCATTAAAATAACGTGTTACATATTTTGAATATATATATGTATTGTATTCATTTATAATTAAATTATATATTAATTTATATATATTTATCTCATATATATCATATTTATAATATATATTATAATTATTATTTATAATATATATATATATATATATATATATATATATATATATATATATACTATATATATATATTATATATATATTATATCTATAGAAAATTCATTTAATTACATTTTATTGATATTAATATAATTAATATTAAAATATACTGTTTGTGTGTGTGTATATTTTTATAATTTAGATATTTGTAATGAAAAAAGGATTTATATTAATATATTACAAGCTGCATAATAATTATAAAATAATTGGCAAAATCCTTTAAAACTTGTTTTAAAACTATTGAAAATTCACCTGGAGTGTTTAATGTGTCACTCTGCAGGAAAACTTCCCAAAATTATTTCATGTCAGCTTCCCATAAATATAAATATATTGGTGTTGTTGTGTTGCTGTGTTTGTAGTTGTGATAGAGATTGTACCCTGCAGTCGTGTGGTGGGCCATGATGAGGAGCAGACCGTAGTGAACGACTCCGTCCCAGTAACTCATCATGATGCCGTGGGCCGTGCTGAGGTACGGCTCTCCCTTTAACACACATGTGAGAGGATCAGTTCAGTGTGTGTGTGTGTGTGTGTGTGTGTGTGTGTGTGTGTGGCCTCTGTAAGAACTCAGAGCTTTGCTTTTGCAATCTAAGAAATATCCATCTTTTAGTTCATGAGCGTGAGTTTTAATTTGCTGCAAAACAGAGGAACTTCATTAATCTGAAAAAACAGTAATCATCATTAGAACTCTGCTCCTGCATCATATCTGCTGAATAAAAATGCAATACTTGTTTCTCATTAATTTTGTGCAGCTGATTCCCAAAACAGTGCATTTTGTAGCATTACAGTACAAATACCTAAACATTCTTAAATCAAGATACATTAAAGAGCAAAATGACTTACGATAACAAAAAGGGGTAAGAAAAATCAACTTTATCCAAAGGGAACAATCAATATTAGGTAACACTTTAATTCAGGGACCAGTTCTCACTATAGTTGCTCATTAGCATACATATTTGGCTGTTTATTAGTAAAGCACATACATATTAATGTCTTATTCTGCATGACCACATTCAACCTCATACCTAAACAGCAACGACATTACTAACTATTAATAAGCAGCAAATTAGGAGTTTATTGAGGCAAAAGTCATAGAAGTAGTCCCCAAACTAAAGTGTGACATTTTTCAGGAAACAAGACTTATCTTGTGTAATTTTGCCTTTCAAGTAAATGTATCTTGATGTAAGAATGTTTAAATGTTTGTACTGGAAAACAAGACAAAAATATTGAGTAAGAAGATATTTGGCACTTCAGGAACTGAACAGGTGTTCATTTCAGTGTGTGTGTGTGTGTGTGTGTGTGTGTGTGTGTGTGTGTGTGTGTGAGAGAGAGAGAGAGAGAGAGAGAGAGAGATACATGCATGTTTTATTGCATATACCCTATATCTGTTCTAGAATTAATGTAAACACTATGCTTTGGCAATACATTGTAACAATTGTCATGCCAATAAAGCACATATTGAATTGAATTGAGAGAGACAGTAACAGATATTCACTTCAGTGTTTGTTTGTGTGTGTGTGTGTGTGTGTGTGTGTGTGTGTGTGTGTGTGTGTGTGTCTGATGTTTGTGTGTGTGTGTGTGTTTGTGTGTGTGTGTGTTTGTGTGTGTGTGTGTGTGTGTGTGTGTGTGTGTGAGAGAGAGAGAAAGAGATCTAACCTTGCTTATATAAAAGTCCATAAAGCCCTTGATCAGTCCGGTGTGCTGCAGTGCATTGGTGATGCTGACAACAGAGGTGAAGGAAAACACAGCAAACACTGAAACACACACAGACTCGAACCATCAGCACATCTCTCACTCCACACACTTGTATCTCTCTCTCTCTCTCTCTCTCTCTCTCTCCATCAAACCCAAACAGCCCCTCTCTCCTCTCCATCTCTTAGACTCTGTCTGGCTTTCACTTTCTTTTCCTCGCCAGCTATTGATTTCTCTCCCAAACAGCGAGTTAATGATGGCTCACGGTTGTCCAGGTGAAGGTGGATTTCGATCACGCGGCCCTCAGACCAGAGGTTCCTCGTTCCCAAGTGGAAAAGTCGCCTCTCTTTTGGATTCAAGCATGCATTAGTGCTGGCAGCCGGACAGATAGAGGCTGGAGAAACTTTAGGGGAGCCGAGATCACACATGGATTGATCACAGCGGGGCTGATTTGGTGGCCGTCCACCGACTCAAGAGCTGTCAATAACGGCGACACGGCCAGCATGAAAATGTATTGCTCTGAGAGTCCAGAAGCATTTAGAAAAGGTCTCTGTTAGGATTTAAGATTAAACTTTATTTCCAAATAATCTCCTAAAAAGCTTAAGCAATATCTGAATTGCAGACTTTGGTATCTTCAGTTTGAGATCTCTTCTGAAACTCCTGATTAGTTTACTGTGGTCTTTTTCTCAAAAAAAAAAAAAAAAAAAAAACGAGCAGAACTGAGCTCATATAAAGATATCAGTTTACATTGGATTTGATCCTGTTGATGCACAGTAAAAAGTGCATATAAAACAAAGATTATTAAAGTATGTTTTACAGGAAAATACTATTTCAGTCTTTCTACTTCAAAATTTCACATTTAATTCAGTGTTTTTTTAATGCATTTCTTTCTAACTTTAATTAATTATAATTATTTGTGAATTTAACATTTTAACATGAATTTGTACAAAAAATAGTCAAATTTCAAGCAGAAATTGCAAGTAAATTTCACAAACAATTACAAAGAATTTTTTGTATTATTTTAAAATTCCAGTAATCTTTCTTTTATTTGCACATTTTATAATAATTTTTACAGTGTATACCACATTTTTCCCAGTGTTTCTGAACATAATTAAGATGTTAAAGAGATCACTTTTGTGATTTTTTCTTTCACTTATTTTTGCATATTTTTGTATTTTTGCATTGTGTTTTCATCAGTCAGTACTGGTCTTACCATAGAAGAGAGGGTCAGTAGATTGTTTACTCTTGACACTGAGGTTTGCCAGAAGAAATATCGTTGTAAGAACCATGATGCCTATTGCCAGTATAACCTGTGGACTGGACGAGAAAACACGCCATTCAAAACATCAGTTTGATGCATGCCATTTCATTCATAATGCAGAATAAGTCTGCAGTCCAAGCGTGAAAATGAGATCATCAGAGGCTTGTTTTTATCTTACATGATCAATGACAAACTAAATCTCACAAAATCACCCCCAAAACAACTAAAAAACTAAAAAAAAGTTATAACTTGCATAAAGAAAAGAAAGTCTGTTTTAGGAATGCATGTAATTCTCATTATTGTACAATTTGATTTCCATTAAAATCTTATGACTCTATTACAGTCGAGTTTATTGTATTATATCAAAAATGCTGCAATACATTTTTTTAATTAAAATCTATCAAATATTTAATATAATGAATATAAATATATTTATCGTCAAAGTTAATTCCCATTTAATTCTTATGACTGTAATACAGTAAATTGTAGCTATTATATTACATTAAAATATATACAATTTAAATAAGCATAAATTAAAAGTACAAAATATTTAACATAGTAAATATAAATATATTTAATACATATAATATATTTAATATTTAGATATAAAATGTTTGCATGATGTGTAAATAATTAACAATTTAAATAATATATCTATTTCAGCATTAATGAAGATTAAAGCTGTAGTTCAAGTGTATAAATGAGATTATCAGAGGCACAAAAAAAAACTCAAACTCATTATTGTCAAAGTTGAGTCCTATTTAATTCTTATGATCGCCATACAGTAAATTTCACTGAATTGCAGTAAAAATGCTGCAATACAATTTTTTAAAATTTGCATGCTGTATAAGTAATTTGCGATTTAAATAATATATATCTTTCTTTATTATGCTAATGAGAATTTTGAGGGTGAACCTGAATTAAATTTTTATGAAATAATTTCACAATTCACCAATAAAAAAGAAAGCACTGTTAGCTCATTGATCAGAACAGCTCAGAACGGCTTGATGAAATAAAGCAGAGGTGGATTGCCCTCTTTTGGCCAAACCACGTCATTAAAACCTCAAAAAAACGCTTTAAAAGTCACACTTTTAAACACAAGATCTTGTAAAACATGATCAATTTTGCATCGTTTGATGTTAATGCAATGTTCTTTAACATGCATGATTATAAAACAATGACATAAGAGGCAAACTTACTCTTGTAAGAAGGACACATGGTTGATTGTGTAGAGAATAAAAGGTGCTGTCAGAGACAGAATAAAAACACTGATCTCTGGAGGCAGATCCATTTGAGTAATCACGAATCCACAAATATGAAATCAGCTGAGCTCTAGCAAAAATACACACGCAATATATATATATATATAAAACAATAAAAAGCAATTAAATAGCTATTAAAATAAATATCTAGAAACTGCAATGAGGCATCCTGTGCTTTGGTTTCTCTGAGCTTTAAGTGTGAAGGTGCTCTGTGTGGCTGTGTGTCCTGTAGTTTACTCAGCACTGATGATGATGATGGAATCAGCATGAAATCAGGGCAAACCTTTCAAAGTCCACGGACTCTGAACGATTACCGCCCATTGGTTTAAAGAAACATGATCTAAGACACTTCTGACGTCACAGACATTTATCAGGCTAAGCACAGTTCCCAAAATATCATCAGTTTTGGTTACAGTAAAAAAAAGAAAGAATATGAAAATTGGTACTATAAAAAAATTATATATATATATATATATATATATAATAATAATAACAAAAATAAATAAAAACGTAATCCTGACAGCTGTTTAAGGTTCTTTCTATATATTATTGTACTTAATATAATATATTGGTATAGCCTATATAGGTGCTGATTGTTTGGACTCTTCAATAACTGAATTTAATTTTCCCCGTAATATTATTAAATTAAAAATATTGTTTAGACCGCAATATATTTTTACATTAATGACGTAAAATACACTGATTAATTTATTTATTTATTTATTTTTTTTTTTTTTTTTACAAATGTCTGTTTCTAAACAGGGGGAAATAGTAAACCAAATGACTTATAATTATTATTATTATTATTTTTTTTTAATGCACAAAATTCACCTAGCGTCCGCGATGACGTCAGCGGAAGAATCCTCCTCCTTTCATATCAAGATGGCGACGCGGACCAGGAAGTAGGTAAACAAGCGTACGAGGGTAGAAAAATATGGATTAACCCCTCCAATCCGCCTTTACTGGTCAAGAAAAGCCCAGATTGAGCGGTCGTTAGTGCTCGGGGAGGGGTCTCGCGGACAGGGGGGTTTAATTAACGCGCGGTGAGTGAGTTTTCTCTCAGGTTAGCATGTTAGCACGAATCAAACAATAGCGCTCCATTGAGGCTTTCAGAAAAACACGCAGACGGTTGATAAACTCGTTAATAAATCAATTATGTTGATCTCTAATAATCAATATGGGCCGGTGATCATATCAGAATGACGTGCTGGAGGGGTCAGTGCTGTATGGCTGGGGGTTTTCAGCTTGACAAACGCTCACACAGATTATTTGATCATAATCTGATACTTACACGGTTTTAATTTGATGTCGTATTTTTATTAAAGGGTGTGTTAGTGGCAGGTTGTGTTATAGAGGTTTAAAATAAAACTGACACACTCTTACAGTCTAACCCCCCCACCCCAAACTGTCTCATAGACAAGGCCTGCATCACATATCTAATATTATATTATGTTTTTAACCCTTTAGTCCTGTCTTATGTCTGTCTCTCATTCTATCAGTAAGCCTTCTATCTGAAATAAACCGCGTTATTTTGTATATACATTATATAAATGCCACTAAAGGTCAGATTTTTTAATTTATTTCATTCAGATCATCTGGTAAGATAATTTTTTTTTTAATGGAAACTCGTGCATTTAATAAATAAAAAAGCAGAATAGAACAAAATATTTGAATGCATATGCATGCATTTGTCTGTATCCTGTATATTTTATCTTGCTAGTCATCACAGCCAGTTCAGAGATAGGTCAAACTAACCTCTCTCTCTCTGTCTCTCTCTCTCTCTCTCTCTCTCTCTGTCTCTCTCTCTCTCTCAGGGATGGCCGGAGAATGGCAGGGCTTTGACATGTGACCATGTTTCTGCTCGGAGACTGATGCCCACTCTTGCCACGTCTGTTGTCATGGAAACGGAGGACTATCTGGACCCCGAGGGCCCTCCGCTGGGGAGCCCGAAGTTCGGCGCTCTCAGTTCTCCTCTCACAAGTTCCATGGAGGTACATACTGAGCCTTGTCTGGACGACCACACACACTTCACACTGAGACGATGTTTAGGGTGAATGTTACGGTTAGCCCCATACTAATGCTCAAGGTCTGCACGTGTTTGAAGCTGTGACTCGAAGACCAAACTAGAAATTGGCATGTTTCTTTAAATGTCCTCTCTGAGTGAGTAGAACAAGGGCCATGTGAAAAAATTGCTTAATTGACATTAAAATGTCACAGTACAAATATTACATTTTATGTAATTTTACTATGTTTAATATCTTTAATTTTTTTATTTAAATTTTACAAAAAATTATATATATATATATATATATATATATATATATATATATATATATATATATATAAAATAAATAATATTATTTATATTTATTTTTTTCATAAATTGCTAACTTTAGGGAAAATTGCCATGAAAATGTTACAATGCAAAAAAATAATAATAATAATGGTCCTAAAAATAGACTTTTCTGTTTCTATATATTGTTTATATTTAGTTTAATTGTAAATTTAAGTGCAAAATTAGTAAAAAAAAATTAAAGAAAAACCCTTAATTGACATTAAAATGTCACAGTACAAATATTACATTTTATTTAATTTTACTATGTTTAATATATATATACTATATATATATATTATATATAGATATATATATATATATAATATATATATAAAATATATATATATATTATTATTGTTTATTTATTTATTCTGTTTTTATATATTGTTTATATTTAGTTTAATTGTAAATTTAGTGCAAAATTAGTTAAAAAAAAAAAAAAATTAAAGAAGAAAATATTAATATTACTTTTTTCATGAATCACAAACTTGAACCTGGAATTTTTTTTTTAATAAAAACGTAACAGTGCAAAAAATATTAATGATCCTACAAACAGGTTTTTATTTCTATTTTTTTTTATATAACATTACAATTAAATTACAAACCTGAACCCAATACAAACTTGAAATTAGTCATGAACCTTTCTGAATCCAGGTCATGATAGCAGATTGTCCTCAATATACAAACCTGCAGGAGTCTGTTTGATGCTGCTTTTTTCTAGTGTCTTGAACTTGAACCGTTTTCTCTTCATCATTATTGCTCTAGTTGGTCTTGAACCCTGTCCAGAATGGGACGGTCCTGGCGTGGTAACCAATGGTAATCATGTCTCTAGAAACAGTAGCCTCACGTCACCTGGTTTCTTTGGTGAACTGTAGGTCGTGGTGGTTTGTGTGGGGTCTCACCGTGTCACTAAATCATCAGCACTGCCAGTAAATATTTGGGTCGATGAGTAATATCTCTGCTGAACAGTGTTTTCAAAGAGCCACTTCCTGTGTCAAAAGTGCTGTTTGTTTCCTGTTTCCCCAGAGTCAGCTGTGTCCGTCGAACTCATGGATGTACCCACAGCCAACTCAATACAACCAGCACTATCCTATGCAATCTGGGAGGTGAGTCGCACACGGTGTCTTTTCAAAAAGCACGCATTATATACATTAATAATAATGTACTGACAATAAATACTCAACACAGTGTTTTATTCCTCGCTGACTGCATGCAATTGATTAAACATTACAAGACACAATAAATTTAAATTCAAACATATGCATGGATTAATCAAATAAGGTGAATTATCATTGCATGCTGACTTTATCTGTCTCTCTAATGTGTTTAGTGCAGTTTAGTTATAAAATTGTGGTGCGCGCTGATGTACAGAACATGTGACACATGCACTTTATTGTTATCGATTGTGTATTTATGTACAGAGCGATCTGATATGAAATATTCTAGGAGTGTAACTGTACACAGAAATGATGGTCTAAGTTTAAGTAAATCAAAGTCTAAGTTTTAGATAAAAAACTAAACACAAAAAATGTTTTTTTTTATTATAATCAAATTGTGTCTCTGTCTTTAATTATAATTATATAATTATAATCATAATTTTCTTAGCAATAAAACATCTATCTCAGCAAATGCTGTAACTATACGGGAAGCCCTATTATTTTCACATTGCTATAATATTTAAAGTTCAAATTAACAACATTCAAATGCTATGCTATAACTAGACAAAAAAGTTTGTCAAGACAAACTTTAGGTTGGCTTGAGAAAGCCTAGCCTGAAAGTTTTAAGCAGTTGTTGCCTGACCAGAGAGTTTGAAAAGTTTAAAAAGTTTTAAGTTTGATGGCAAGTGACTAGCATGTTTCTAGCATGATTAGCAAGTGACTAGCATGTTGCTAGCATGATTAGAAAGTGACTAGCATGTTCCTAGCATGATTAGCACGTGATTAGCATTTTGCTAGCATGATTTCCAAGTGACTAGCATGTCGCTAGCATGATTAGCAAGTTACTAGCATGTTCCTAGCATGATTAGCAGATGATTAGCATTTTGCTAGCATGATTTCCAAGTGACTAGCATGTCGCTAGCATGATTATTAAGTTACTAGCATGTCGCTAGCATGTTTCTAGCATGATTAGAAAGTGACTAGCATTTTGCTAGCATGATTAGCAAGTGACTAGCATGTTGCTAGCATGATTAGCAAGTGACTAGCATGTTCCTAGCATGATTAGCAGGTGATTAGCATTTCGCTAGCATGATTTCCAAGTGACTAGCATGTCGCTAGCATGATTATTAAGTTACTAGCATGTCGCTAGCATGTTTCTAGCATGATTAGAAAGTGACTAGCATTTTGCTAGCATGATTAGCAAGTGACTAGCATGTTGCTAGCATGATTAGCAAGTGACTAGCATGTTCCTAGCATGATTAGCAGGTGATTAGCATTTTGTTAGCATGATTTCCAAGTGACTAGCATGTCGCTAGCATGATTAGCAAGTGACTAGCATGTTCCTAGCATGATTAGCAGGTGATTAGCATTTTGCTAGCATGATTTCTAAGTGACTAGCATGTCGCTAGCATTATTATTAAGTTACTAGCATGTCGCTAGCATGTTTCTAGCATGATTAGAAAGTGACTAGCATTTTGCTAGCATGATTAGCAAGTGACTAGCATGTTGCTAGCATGATTAGCAGGTGATTAGCATTTTGCTAGCATGATTTCCAAGTGACTAGCATGTTGCTAGCATGATTAGCATGTGACTAGCAGGTGATTAGCATTTTGCTAGCATGATTTCCAAGTGACTAGCATGTTGCTAGCATGTTTATTAAGTTACTAGCAAGTCGCTAGCATGTTTAAAAGTTTAAAAACTAAACACAAAAAAATGCTTTTTTTATTATTATAATCAAATTGTGTCTCTGTCTTTAATTATAATTAGATAATTATAATCATAATTTTCTTAGGAATAAAACATCTATCTCCACAAATGCTGTAATTATACCGGAAGCCCTATTATTTGCACATTGCTATAATATTTAAAGTTCAAATTAACAACAGTGCACAAGCTGTTAAATTCAAATGCTATGCTATAAATATAATAATCAACACAAAAAGCATTTGTTGTTTGAATTTCCTGATAAAATGCACAGGATTTGAAAGATGACACTTGATGACGAAACACAATTACATTACAGACCAAAAGTTTGGAAACATTACTATTTTTAATGTTTTTGAAAGAAGTCTCTTCTGCTCATCAAGCCTGCATTTATTTGATCAAAAATACAGAAAAAAACAGTAATATTGTGAAATATTATTACAACTTAAAATATAAAGTTTCTATTTGAATATACTTAAAAAAATAATTTATTCCTGTGATGCAAAGCTGAATTTTCAGCATCATTACTCCAGCCTTCAGTGTCACATGTAACATCCAGTCTATCACATGATCATTTAGAAATCATTCTAATATTCTGATTTATTATGAGTGTTGGAAACAGTTCTGCTGTCTAATATATTTGATGAATAAAAGGTTAAAAAGAACTGCATTTATTCAAAATAAAAAAGAAATTCTAATAATATATATTCTAATAATATATTTTCTTTACTATCACTTTTTATCAATTTAACACATCCTTGCTGAATAAAAGAATTGATTTTATTTAAAAAAAAAAGAAAGAAAAAAAAATTACTGACCCCCAAATTAATGACCAGTAGTGTATATTGTTATCACAAAATATTTATATTTTAAAAACATAGTTTCTTTTTTTTTTTTTTTTTTTTTTAATTTTTATTTTTATCATCAAAGTGTTCCTAAAAAAGTATCACATCTTCTGAAAAAATATTAAGCAGCAGAACTGTTTCCAACTTTGATAATGAATCATCATATTAGAATGATTTCTAAAGGATCATGTGATAATGATCCTAAAAATTCAGTTTTGCATCCCAGAAATAAATGATAATTTAAAGTATAATAAATTTAAAAACAATTATTTTAAATTGTAATAATATATCACAATATTACATTTTTTTCCTGTTTTTTTTTTTGTTCAAAAAAATGCAGGCTTGATGAGCAGAAGAAACTTCTTTCTAAAACATTAAAAATAGTAATGTTTCCAAACTTTTGACCTGTACTGTAGGTGCGCTGTAGACAATCAAGTGACGTTTTATACACGCATCAACTGAAACAGCATAGACTAAAAGATCGATATTGAGATTTAGGAGTCATTATAGATGCATTAAAAATAAGATATATAAAACTAGGAGTTTTGAAGTAAGTTCTGCATGTGTGCAGTGGTTAAAACATACGTATCGAACCGAAAGACCTGTACCTAGTGTTCTAGTAGTATTTGAATCTGTGTGTGATTGTTCCTGATCCCTCTCCTCTGATTTATCAGGCAGCTCCAGCTGAACCCGTCCTCGGGTCTGGACCTATCCGACATAGACTTTCACGACCTTGTGCAGAACGGAGATTACTCCCAGGTAAGAGCGGATCCCGTCTCTTGTGTTATCGATCGAGGGTGAACTCACCAGAACCATTGGGGAAGTAATTCAAAAACAAGCACTGAATGTGTCATTTTTACCTTTTTAATATCGGTTCCTGATTCGTGGGAATTTAATACAGTATTGAAGACTTTATTTGTAGCTTGTAATCACGTCACTGCGTCCCATGACTATTTTATGCTGTAATAAATAGCTTAGTCTGCAGGAAAACTGACGGCTCCATTACGGCGACTGCAGGAGAAAAGCGCAGGTTTGAGTATCTGAAGCGCAGCATACATTTATGATGATGTAGCTGCGACATTAATGCAAACACTGCTACAGAATGTTATCTGTGTAGTGAATGAACTGAACTGAAAGTGAAATCAACCAAGATCTCTCTCTTGAATCATGATTGGGAAAAAAACAAAAAAACTAAAATAAATTTAAAATGTGAACGTCGAACGTTGTTGTTTGACATTTTTATTTTATTTCATTTTTATTAATATTTTGAATTATTATTATTTTATTATTATTTTTTGTTTTCATTTTAAAAAAAAATAATCTTTTTTTATTTTTGTATGTCTGCATATTTTGTATTACTTTTTATGTCAGTTTTAGTTTGTAGTACACTAAGTTTAAATACATGAAAATGAGAATTGTTTGTCTTTTTAAAAATATTTTAAATAAGTTAAAGTTTATTTGGTAACACTTTACAATAAGGTTCATTAGATAATGTTAGTTAACTGCTTTAGTGAACAAGAACTAATTTGTTTGTTTGTTTAATTTGTGATGCTACTGTTAATTGATTACCTGAAATCTTTTATTTTCCTCTTATTTAATTAAATTCAATTTAATTTGTGATGCTACTGTTAATTGATTACCTGAAATCTTTTATTTTACTCTTATTTAATTAAATTTAATTTAATTTGTGATGCTACTGTTAATTGATTACCTGAAATCTTTTATTTTACTCTTAATTAATTAATTAAATTTAATTTAATTTGTGATGCTACTGTTAATTGATTACCTGAAATCTTTTATTTTACTCTTAATTAATTAATTAAATTTAATTAAATTTGTGATGCTACTGTTAAAGAGCACCTATCATGGAATTTTGAAATTTACCTTTCATGTAGTGTGTAACATAGATCTAAGTGAACAAAAACATCCTGCAAAGTTTGAAATATGACAGTGCACGTATATAAAGTGATTGTCTTCAAAAGTAAGAGTCGACTCTGAGTCATTTTTATGAATCGTTAGAAGACCGAAGCTGTTTTTCTCTGACTAGATGACGTCAACTTGTCAAGTTATTTGAATACGATACGCCCACTTATTGCGCTCCAAGACGCCAGTGAAAACTAGAAAAACATCATGGCGACGATGACGCTGTGTTCTGAAGTGCGACTCAAAAGCAAACTTTTTTCATCTGCCCAAGGATGAGCATTTGAAGACTAAGGGGCTACAATTCATATATACAACTGTACCACAGAAGTATAGTCCCTGAGCCTTGTGCTTTTGTTCACGCCATTTTGAAGACGATTGCTTTACCAACTTATATGCAATCAAACTTGGATTCGCGAGCCGGCTGATATTGAAGGAAGGTTCAGTTCCAAGTGTATTTGCATCAGCTTCCTCCTCCGTATCACAACCTGTAAGTGTTATTAATAATGGTTGCTTTTTACGTTTTATGTAGCATGCTTAATAATTGTTTGGTTTGTTCTGTAAGCACCGTTTAGCTTCTAGGTCTTCAATGACAACTGTATTGAGATATGTGAATTGTTTGTCGTTGTGTTGTCTGATCAGTATTTAAAGTTGCAAATGGTTTCTGTGTAGTTGTAGCCCGTGTTAAATAACTATTACTATGTTAATTTTTTTTATATATGCTTTCTATCTTTTCAAAGTACATGTAATGTGTTTCCAGGTAAAGCACGATATTACTGTCTTACTTAAGTAGTTCTTAAAAATTTGCAGTGAACCTAAGAATATGTCGATTATTGTAGACTGACGTCGTTTCTAGTTACTTTGTTTAATAATAAAGAATGTAGTGTAGCACACAGACTTTATAATAATTGTGAAACTGCTGTTTATTGTGCTGCACTGGCAGTTACAGGGTTAATGCGGGAGAGATGAGTGATTTCGGCTGGTGCTCCTGTGAGCATCTTTTGTCTGTCGTTCTTCAAACATTACAGTAGACATATTTTGGTTTATAAACTGTATTGTTTAATCAGTCACGTTAGCACTCGGCTAACGTATCCACCTAGTGTTCACAGTTTAGCAGCTAAACTTTAGCTGTGGGCACGATTCGCTTGCATAAGTGTTTTTGTATTTTATGTCATTATAAGAACGGATTGACTATATTATTGTTTTATGTAAAGGTACTTAGTCAATGGTAGCGCTGGCTAACTGGCTCAAGGACTCATCTCTGTGCCAATCACAACAGGTTTGGCCAGCTGACCAATCAGAGCAGAGTAGGCTTGAGGAAGGGAGGGGCTTGCTCCGAACTTGCTTGGAACGAATCGTTTCCTAATCATTGGCAAATGACTCTAATATTAAATGTATATTCTGAGAAAATTACAATGTTTTCTGATCTTAGATGCATTTAAACCTGTTGTAGGGCACTCCAACACAATATTAGGACACTTTAAAATACCATATGACCTGCTCTTTAAGTGATTACCTGAAATCTTTTATTTTACTCTTAATTAATTAATTAAATTTAATTTAATTTGTGATGCTACTGTTAATTGATTACCTGAAATCTTTTATTTTACTCTTAATTAATTAATTAAATTTAATTAAATTTGTGATGCTACTGTTAAGTGATTACCTGAAATCTTTTATTTTACTCTTAATTAATTAATTAAATTTAATTTAATTTGTGATGCTACTGTTAATTGATTACCTGAAATCTTTTATTTTCCTCTTAATTAATTAATTAAATTTAATTTGTGATGCTACTGTTAATTGGTTACCTGAAATCTCTTATTTTACTCTTAATTAATTAATTAATTTGTGATGCTACTGTTAATTGGTTACATTAAATCTTGTATTTTTCTCTAATTAATTTGTGATGCTACTTTAGCAGCATTATAGAACAAATATTCTACATTTATTATGAATTTCATTTATCTAAATAACATCTGATCATTACATCAGAGTCAGATTGTGCTGATTCTAATCTCTTTGTTTTGTATAATAAAAGTCCCTGTTTATTATAATTGCATAGAAAACAGTGTACAGCAGTTTTTTTAGCTCCCAATTCCAAAAAAAAAGCTAATTTTTTATGCATGTTTGTTCACTGCTGATTGGTCCCTTATTAGTAAACATTATAAGGTGACATACAGCTTTCTTTCCAGTGTAGACAGTCTCAAGCTGTTCTTGGATGAATTCAATGTAGAAACAGTGTGTGATCCAGCTATTGCTGTGAGTTTAGCTTCTTTATTTCAGCATCCGCTTCTGTAGACATGAGTTAGTTTTCTGACCTCTCTCCTCGTGCCCTGATCCTCATTCCTTCCTGTCCAACAGAATTTAAAGTTATTGTCCCGTCATTCAGTCCTGACCCTGCTTTATCTCAGCTAAATTCCCTGTTTTACTCTCGCAAATGGAAATATTACGCAACCGGACATCTTGCTGTTGAAAACAGAGCAGTTTCCAGAATAATACAAGCAGTTTCATCATCTTTTGACAGCCTCAGATCAGCTTATAGCGCAAAAATAAAAGTTCCATCCAGTAGAAGATTTTTTTTAAGAGGCCTTGACATCTGTGAATGGGAGATTACAGTATCTGGAATGAGCTTTCGTTCGTTTCTTGAAGGGTTCTGGGTGTGTGAAAGACTCCAGCTGTCTTGTACCTTAAACCTAACTTGAAGTTTAATTGAGGTTTGCACTGTCAGATTTTTTATTTTTATTTCAGTCCTCAGGCATAGTTCCATAATAATTATGCATAATATTACATATTAACCAAAAAAAGTGTAGGTTGACACCTATTTTACCTTCTCTTTTTTTAAAATAATAACTATCACTCCTACTAATAAATTTAATCTTTACAAGGACAAAAATAAAACAGAAAATTATTAATCTTATTAATAATTATTATTTATCACTTAATTTTTTTTATTTGTATTTTTTTAAATTTGCAAAGTAAACTACATATTTTTTCATTCATATTTTTAAGTCACAGTTATTTCACCCCTTTCTGTTATTTATTAAAAAATATTTAATTTTTATGTAATTTTATTTAAAAAAAAAAAAATATATATATATATATATACACACATACACACACTACCGGTCAAAAGTTTGGGATCAGAACCATTTTTTATGTTTTTTACAGGAGTTTCTTCTGCTCATCAAGTCTGCATTTATTTGATCAAAAATACAGGGAAAATATATAATATTGTCAAATATTACTATGATGTAAAATAACTTTTTTCTATTTTAATATACATTAAAATCTAATTTATTTCTGTGGTGCACAGCTGAATTTTCAGCATCATTACTCCAGTCTTCAGTGTCACATGATCTTCAGAAATCATTCTAATATGATGATTTATTATCAGTGCTGGAAACTGTTGTGCTGCTTCATATTTTTTTGGAACCTGATACTTTTATTCAGGATTCTTTGATGAATAAAAATTTAAAAAGAAAAGCATTTATTTAAAATATAAATATTTTCTAACAATATACACTACCGTTCAAAAGTTTGGGGGTCAGTACATTTTTATTCTTTCTTTTTTTTTTTTTTTTTTTAAGAAATTAAAACTTTTATTCAGCAAGTATGTGTTAAATTGATAAGAAGTGATAGCAAAGATTTATATTGTTAGAAACGATTTATATTTTGAATAAATGCTGTTCTTTTTAACTGTTTATTCATCAAAGAATCCTGAAAAAAGTATCACAGTTTCCCAAAAAATATTTGGCAGCACAACTGTTAATAATTCTAATAATAAATCAGTTTATTAGAATGATTTCTGAAGGATCATGTGACACTTTATACTGGAATGGAAATTCAGCTTTGCATCACAGAAATAAATTATATTTTAAAGGATATTAAAATAGAAACCATTATTTATTGTAATAACATTTTGCAAGATCACAGTTTTTTTTTCTGTATTTTTGATCATTTTATCCTTGCCCTAAACATGCTCTTCTCTAAGTTCATACAAACTCTTTCTCATTTCTGACAGCGTCTGAATACATCTATTAAGTACATTATAAATGTTCTTTAAACATTATCTGTGCAAGTTTGAAATCAACCAGATCACACAATTTTAAAGAATATAATTTGATGAATAATTTGTTGGGTGGTTCTCTCTTCTGTAGCAGAAAGATATTATTGGTGCAAACTTTATTTCTTTACATCAGGTCAGTTTGCTATAGTACTGAGGGGTTTTCTGTGCAAGCCACTTCAAAGGTGCATTAAGCATTTGCATTTAGCCCCTAAACATGGACTAGTTGTTTTGCTTTAGCAGCGTCTAGTTTTCAATATTTCGTCTCTCGTAGGAATAACAGGAGGTTATCGCCTCAAGTGTGATCAGGAATACCATTGAAGCTTCCGGGAATGAAAGCCATCTCTTGACAGATTTACAGTCGGTGTTTTTGGACATTGGCCATGTCTGAAGTACTGAGTCCACAGCTGCTGTCAAAAACAAACCGCGGTTTGAGCATCATATATCAGATGATTTTATGAGCTCCGGTTCGGAGTATCACAGCTTTCAAAAGAATTGTCACTTTTTACTCACCCTCGTCAAACCCATATGACCTTCTTTCTTGCTTTTTGTTTTTGAAGAATATTGTGGCTGCACTTTTAAATTTAATAAAAGTGATTTGAATTAATCTGACTTAATGCAAAGTGATCATATCACTTCAGAAGTCTTGGAAATGTAGTGCATGTGTTGTATGGACTTTTAGTATCATTGAGAAACTACAATTTTTTTTTTAAATATATATTTTTACAATTATTTTTATTTCAGTTTCGTCAGTACGTCAAGTTAAACTAAATGAAAATGAGAAATCTTCCTTTGCAAATTCCTGAAATATTTTTTATATTTTATTATAAGGTTTATATATTTTATTTTATACGTTTTTTTAAACTATATTTTAAGTTAAAGTTTTTTTTTTAAATATATATTTTTACAATTATTTTTATTTATTTCAGTTTCGTCAGTACGTCAAGTTAAACTAAATTGCTGAAATATTTTTTAGATTTTATTTTAAGGTTTATATATTTTATTTTATGTTTTTTTTAACTATATTTTAAGTTAAAGTTTTTTTAAAATATATATTTTTACAATTATTTTTATTTATTTCAGTTTCGTCAGTACGTCAAGTTAAACTAAATTGCTGAAATATTTTTTATATTTTATTTTAAGGTTTATATATTTTATTTTATATGTTTTTTTTGTACTATATTTTATTTAAGTTAAAGTTTTTTTTTTTTTAAATATATATTTTTACAATTATTTTTATTTATTTCAGTTTCGTCAGTACGTCAAGTTAAACTAAATTGCTGAAATATTTTTTATATTTTATTTTAAGGTTTATATATTTTATTTTATACGTTTTTTTAACTATATTTTAAGTTAAAGTTTTTTTTTTAAATATATATTTTTACAATTATTTTTATTTATTTCAGTTTCGTCAGTACGTCAAGTTAAACTAAATTGCTGAAATATTTTTTATATTTTATTTTAAGGTTTATATATTTTATTTTATGTTTTTTTTAACTATATTTTAAGTTAAAGTTTTTTTAAAATATATATTTTTACAATTATTTTTATTTATTTCAGTTTCGTCAGTACGTCAAGTTAAACTAAATTGCTGAAATATTTTTTATATTTTATTTTAAGGTTTATATATTTTATTTTATTTTATACGTTTTTTTTTTTTGTACTATATTTTAAGTTAAAGTTTATTTTATTTCAAGCAACAACAAAAAAAGTTTTAGTATGTTAACTGTAAAACAGTACATTATTATTATTTTTTTTTTTTTCTCTGAAGAAAGTATAAATAAATACACATTCAGACACACTTTGGCTGGATAACTGTATCTGAAATGAAACTGCTGTGTGTATTTCAGTGAAATGATATTTGTGTCAACTTCTGAACATGTTTTTGTGGTTATTTTTAGGATCTGTGCATAGACATGCTGTCCAACACATCGCTGTTCTCCTCGGCATCTGATTCTCTGTCGGAGTATCCAGACCCTTCAGGATTTGGCAGCGATAGCCTGTCACAGAGACCCCCCGAGGGCCCCGTGGCACAGATGCACTGGGATATACCTGGACAAAGTCAGAGACCGGTATTCATAAAACAGCTTTTCCCTCCGATATTTACTTGTGTGATGTTTTCAAAGCTGTTCTGTAGCTTAAGCCTTACTGTATAATTTTGCACTGTCAAAATGGAAAGATATAATTGCTGCAAACTTTATTTCTTAACCGTCGGGTCAATTTGCTACAGTACTAAGCTTTTGTAAGCTACTTTAAAGGTGCATTAAGGTGTTTAATCGCTAAACATGGACATGCTGCTTCACTTTAGTGTCTAGATAAGTTTCCCGCTGACATTTGGAAATGCTCTGGGGTTTTTAATGCTTTTTTTTAATATACCAACTCACAAAACGAATGGAATATGTGAAGTCGGATAAACAAATGATTGCATTTTAACGTCACTTAAGAGAATAACCTGTAAACACAGGTTTCTGGCATTGCCAGGTTATTCATTTGCATGCAAACCGGTGATGTTTAACTCATTAGTGTATTGTGTGCAATTAAATGGCTCAGTGTTTTAGTACTCTCTCTCTAATGTTGAGATCTGAGCAAGTAAATCAGTTTTATCTTTATTTATTTTTTATTTTTTTGACATTTTAAGTTTAATAGTCAGGGATGTGATTTTTCTATATTCATACAGAATTCTGTATACATTCTCCAACCTGAAAAGATTGAAAAAAGTGTTTTCTGCCAAAATAAAAGCTGTATGGTTTAATGTTTGAAAGCAAAGAAATTTATACAGCTTTAAATATTGGTTTTGAAATTTTACTGTTACGGTAAAAATAAAATAATAATTATTATTATTATTATTATTATTATTATTAAATATTGTATTTTTTTACAATTATAATATTTCTGTATTTTTTTATTATAAATTTTTTTAATTATTTAAATATTGCATTTTTTAAATATATTTTTAATTGTAATAATATTGTTGTTTTGTTTCCTTATTTTTTTTTTACTTTTTGTCTTCATCCCAAAAATAAAAATTCTGCCATAATTTACTCACCCTCAAGTTATTCCAAAACAGTAGCCATTGACTGCCATAGTATTTTTATCTTTATTTCTCAATACTATGTAAGTCAATGGCTACCGTCAACTGTTACCAGCATTCTTCAAAATATCTTCTTTTGTGCTCAACGGATGAAAGAAAGTCAGGTTTGGAACAACTTGAGGTTGAGTAAATGATGACAGAATTTGTATTTTTGGGTGAACTATCCCTTTAATACTCGCCACTACAATACATGTAGTCAGTAATATTAGCATGTAGAGTCTCATTTCTCTTGTGTTAATTTCATACGAGTGTACAACATCACTGTATCTGTGTTCTTCAGCAGAACCTGAGCGCGTTTCACGGGAGGTTCGACGACTTCAGCACTATCCTGCCTGCGTCGGTCACAGGATTTAAGGTAGATCCACTCTTTTCCTCTAATACGCTATTCCCTGTTTCACCACATTTCATCATATTTTGTTTTCTGCCCCTTCATTTCTACAGGCTGCTGCTGCTCCGCCGCCACCGGAGGAAGAGGAGGAGGCAGATGAGGAAGAGACGGAGGATTTGGGGCATGCTGACACATACGCAGAATACAAGCCATCCAAATGTAAATAGACATGCCGTATCATTTTAACCTACAGCACATGAGTGGGCAGTATGTGCTAAACTTGTATTTTTATATCCCGGTAATGGTGTATAACATGTTGAAGTGACTGCAAAAATATCTTAAATGCAGTTTTCTCAAATTAAAAAATATTTCAAATGGTATATTGTAATATTTAAAATATTTAAATAGTATAGAAAAGTCTTAATTATCAGTTTAGGTGGTCTTAAATTTAGAAATCACAATACAGCCTATTTTGATTATAACAGCATAAGTGGACTTCAGAGAACAGTACAAAATAATAAAAAAGGCAGTTCATGTCCCCTTTAAAATGATTAAAAATCATGCTGCCCATTCCTCTCACAGCGCAAATGCAACTTGGTTTCATATTTTGCGGCGCTTCTGTGGCAAATAATTGCTCTGTTCACATGTGTGCAGCTAATATAGGAATCTCTCACCCTGACATCGTGGTGGAGACCAACACACTGTCCAGCGTTCCTCCTCCTGACATCACCTACACACTGTCCATTCCAGACCGCACCGTTAGCTCCGGCCTGCTGTCCGCCCTGCAGCTGGAGGCCATCATCTACGCCTGCCAGGTACTCTCTCTGCTCTTCTCTCTCCACTCACTGATGACTTCTGTGTGTATGTATTGAATCACCTTTGTGCTGGTGCTCTTCAGCAACACGAGGTGATTCTTCAGAACGGTCAGCGGGCGGGGTTTCTGATCGGAGACGGAGCCGGCGTCGGGAAGGGCCGCACTGTGGCCGGAATCATACTGGAGAGTTTCTTAAAGGGACGGAAGAGAGCGCTGTGGTAAATACACCGCATGCATCCCTCACGTGACTCAATGATTCGTTCTGATGAACTGATGCATAACACAGGGGTTTTCTGGATATTTTAGGTTCAGTGTGTCAAATGACCTGAAGTACGATGCTGAGAGAGATCTCAGAGACATAGACGCTCCCAACATCCCCGTGTTTGCTTTAAATAAGGTTTGTGAACTGAATCATCACTGCTTTATTTTCATCTGTATTGTACATATTTGATCAGGGTTTTCCAAACGTGATGGATCTAAATAGGCTTTGTGAGTTGATGCAAAACAAGAAATTAAATCATAATGTAAAATTTACATAAATAATAAAATAAAAATATTTTATATATATATATATATATATATATATATATATAGATTATATATAATATATATATATATATATATATATATATATATATAAAAAGAAGTTTTTTTTTTTTTTTTTGCTTAGTTTATTGAACTTTTTACAATAAAAACAAGATAAAAAATACAGGAGAATAGTGAATTTTTTATTTTATTTTATTTTATTTATCTGCCTACATTTTCTGTGACCATTAATGTTATTTTAGAATTATTTTAAAAGTATTTATAATTTTTATTTTTTTGATTTTCAGTTTCCATTTTAATTTAGTTTTAGTAATCTTATGTACTTTTATTATTTTGTTTTATATATATATATCTATACTATATATATAGATATATATATATCTATATATATATATATATATATATTTATTTATTTATTTTATATTTAAATATTTCTAGTTAGCTTTCGTTTATTTTTATTTCAGTTTTAGTTGTAGTCAAGGCAACATTTCAAATTTTTTAATCTACTTATTTTTTATTTCAGCTTTATTTCAGTCAACGGCACTTATTTTTAATCGTTTTAGTTTTGGTTTCAGTGAATATATGGTTAAATTGTCAAAATATTAACTTGATATCTCAAATGAACTTCAAGTGCATTTTATGCCAAAAGGCTTCGGCTGATAACAATATTTGTGATGCTGTTATACAGTAGCCATAAAGGTAAAACAAGGTTTGAAAAATACTCCAGTAAATGTTAAAGTACCTCTTGAGAGCATCACAATCACACAGCTCACTTTTATTCTGTTGTGTGCCATGTTTTAATTTATTCCTCAGAATTTTGTGGAATAAAACAGCAAGTCAGCAGGAACATTTATATTTAATGCTAGTAATATTCAGGAATCTACTTGTATGTGTTTTGCTTTCGTGCACTTTGCAAGACTTTGGTTCAGTCATGTTATTTATTTCTTGTTGGGTCATTAAATGTCCATGTCTGCTTTTCCTCTGTCACACAGATTAAATACGGAGATATGGCTACCTCAGAGGGCGTTTTATTCGCCACATACTCAGCGCTGATTGGAGAGAGCCAGGCCGGCGGGCAGCACCGCACCAGACTCAAACAGATCCTGGACTGGTGCAAACCCAACTTTGATGGAGTCGTATCCTTCACTTCCAGCTTGTGCATGCATTTGAAATCTTAGTTTTTGCTTCTGTACCTTTAAGACTTATGTATAACACGATATGCAAACGATCTGTGCTGTGATTGGCTAACCTCTGTGTAGCATCATAGTCCACACAGTAGCTGAATACCTAATTAACTCTTAATATGCATGAACAGAAGTATTGTTGCAGTGCTGTTGACCCTTGACCTTTAACCTCAGATTGTGTTTGACGAGTGCCATAAGGCTAAAAACGCGACCTCCACAAAGATGGGTAAAGCTGTCCTGGACTTGCAGAATAAATTGCCCCGGGCGAGAGTGGTGTACGCTAGTGCCACAGGTGGGTGGAGTTTTTTTTTGTTTTTTTTTTTTTAAAAGAAGTCTCTTCTGGTCACCAAGACTGCATTTATTTGATCCATACAGCAAAAACAGTAATATAGTGAAATATTATTGCTACAATTTAAAATAACAGCATCATTACTGCAGTCTTCAGTGTCACATGATCTTCAGAAATCATTCTAATATGCTGATTTGCTGCTCAAGAAACATTTCTGATTATTATCAATGTTGAACACAGTTGTGCATCACAATATTGTTGTGGAAACTGATATGTTTTATTCTTCAGGATGCTTTGATGAATAGAAAGTTTAAAAGAACAGCATTTATTTGAAATAGAAATCTTTTGTAACATTATAAATGCCTTTGCTGTCACTTTTCAGCAATTTAATGCATCCTTGCTGAATAAAAGTGTTACATTTATTTAATTTCTTTTCCCCAAAAAAACCTTTTGATCGGTAGTGTATAATGTTACAAAAGCTTTCTATATTCAGCTTTGTCATCCCAGGAATAAATAACTATAAATAATTTACTTTAAATATTTTCAAATATATATATATATATATATATATAGATATATATATATATATATATATATATATATATATAAAACAATATTATTATTTTTACTGTTTTTGATCAAATAAATGCAGTCTTGGTGTGCATAATTTTATATTTTCAGTTTTTATTTTCATTATAATGTTTTATTAATTTTGTTGTTTTTGGTCATTTTTGTTAGTTCTAGTATCACATGTTTATAATTTTTTATTCATTTGTATTTTAAATATTTTATAATAATTTATTTAACTAAATGAAATTGAAAAGTGTTGCCTTGACGACTAGCTGAAATAAAAAAAATATATATTTAATTTTATTTCAGTTTTTTTTTTTTTTTTTTAAGTTACAAAGGTTTTTATTTAATTTATTTATTTATGGTTGGATCTTTTTGATTTGGTAGATTAGTTATTTTCCGAAGCAGCCGTAGCCAGATCCCAGTTCATTATGGTCTTGATGTTTGTGGATTCATGAGATCTGAGTTTTCTGTCTTCAACGTTTTCGTTCTCCAGGTGCTTCTGAGCCAAAGAATATGATATACATGAGCCGACTGGGGATCTGGGGGCAAGGAACGCCGTTCAAGACGTTTGATGACTTCCTGCATGCTATTGAGAAGAGGTCAGAGGTCATGCTGATATCACAGAGATCAGGGCTTTCAATTCTCCTTTGATCTGAACCAACATTTCCTCATGTCCATGTTCCAGGGGTGTTGGCGCCATGGAGATTGTTGCCATGGATATGAAAGTGAGTGGCATGTATATCGCACGGCAGCTGAGCTTCTCCGGCGTGTCCTTCCGCATAGAAGAGATCACGCTGGACGAACAGTTCAAACTGGTCTACAACAAAGCCGCTAGACTGGTGAGAGAAACACAGACAGCCGTTAGTCCCAAATAATGTTTGAGCTGGAAGTTAAAGTGTTTTTCTCTCTGTGTAGTGGGCCGAGGCTCTCGTGCTGTTCACCGGAGCTGCGGAGACGTTGGGTCTGGCCTCCCGTAAGTCTCTGTTCAGTCATTTCCGTCACACAAAACATATTTTTAATAAGTACCTCTGCATCGCCGCTAAAGTCCGTCGTCTGGTTGAAATCGCTTATACTGAGCTGCAGCAGGGCAAGGTGAGTCAGTGATTGGGATTTGTGCTTGCGCTCGTTAAAAAACCATGGAAAGGTTTTACTGGGTTTTAAATATCCTTACGCAGTAATGGGGTTGCACGGTTAATCCAAATTAAGCTGAAATCACGATATGACAAAGACTGCACTTTAAATCAATATTAATTGTGATTTATTAAAATTAGAAGCACTTATAAACCGACTGTTGTCAACTAAAGAGAAGCATTAAGGGCTTCCCTGTCAAAATAAAAGCTTGATGATATTTTGTTTATTTTTTGTTTTATAAAAGATACTACATATTATAATAGTAATATATAAAATATTACAATAATATGATTTTTTTTTTTACATTTAGTAATAATAATAATTTTGTGATTATATAATGAAAAAATATAAAATAACAATAATAATGAATTGTAATATTATTTAAAAATATTGTTATTTTTACTGTTTTTTTTTTTTTTTTTTTATCAAATAAATGCAGCCTTGGTGTGCATATTTTTATATTTTCATATTTTTATTATAATGTTTTATAAAAAAAAAATTTTTTTGTTTAGTGCTAGTATTTTTATTGATATTTAGCTTTAGATATTTTGCTCCATCAATTTTAATAAAATGACAACAACATGATACAATAGTAATATATAAAATATTACAATAATATTATTTCTTATTTCAAATTTTTTAACATTTAGTAATAATAATAATAATTTTGTGATTATATAATGAAAAAGTATAAAATAATAATAATAAGGTATTGATAAGACTATAAAGTAATAATAATAATTATTATTATTATCAAAAAATAATTACAATAAATAATTAATATTATTATCAATATATAATTATTATCATTATTATTACAATTAATAATATTATAAATACTTAACAACAAATAATTATTACCAAAAAAATTTTATAGTCTTTTCAATATATAATTATATATCACAAAAATTTTGGCCAAACAAGCACAGCAAACCTGCCACTTTTTTTTAAATGGCAAATGCAATATTTATCGGGAAAAAAAAGTATTAAAAAAATTATCACCTAAATATATTTTAGATATTTTTTCTAGTATTAACCTTAAATCTCTTATGTAGCTTCTTGTTAATTATATGACTTTTGATATTTATTCTGTTTTCGCCATGAAGATGGCCTTGCTGCTGACATGCTGTAAAAATAATCAATCAATCAATCACTCAATCAGTCAGGGGGGAAAAATTCCCCACACAAATCATGCAGCAAGTTAAATTCATTGTAGAATCCCTGTATTAAGTGTTTCACTATTTGTGCTGAATGTGGCTCCGCCCACTCTCCCGTGTCATTCCAAACAGTGCATCGTGATTGGCCTGCAGTCCACTGGAGAGGCTCGTACTCGAGAGGTCCTGGACGAGAACGACGGACACCTGGACAGATTTGTCTCCGCTGCTGAGTGAGTGTCTCAAAGTCCACAGCTTCTGTCTTCTTCAAAGAGGAAAGACTGAAATCTCCAGCAAATCAGCGATAGACCAATCACAATCAACTATTGCATAATAATCGATATAGATAGCTCTGTGGCTTTAAAGTTCATGTTAGTGAACTGGGTTGAGATTTGTGGGTTTTTGTCCCGTAGGGGGGTTTTCCAGTCATTAGTTCAGAAACACTTCCCAACACAGAAACCTAAAAGAGAGAAAAGCGCCGCAAGCAAGAGGAAACGTGAGTCGCATCATCTTTTCCTTTGAGGGTCATGCATTATTGTGTTCGTGGTCTTGATGAAAACGTTGCTTTGTTTTCTGGGAAAGCCCAGAAGCCGGCCTTCAAAATTTCCAAAGCACTGTGTGGAAGTGGGCGGGGTTATTAAAATCAGCGACGACTCAGACTCGGACTCGGATGAGATTGACAGCTACTCTAACTCCTCCCCTGAATCGCTACAGGACAATGACGATGTGATTTTCTTGAACCACATCAACGGGCCTACTGGTAGGTTGTCTTAAATGCAATATAGTCACTACGTGTGCTGAAAGAATCCTCTGAAGTCATCCTCTGTGTGTTTTCAGCTAAACTAGAAGAACTCAAGCTGAGGTTGCTGGGAAAAATAGCAGAGCTGGGGAAAGAGCTGCCGCTCAACACTCTTGATGAGCTGATTGACAGGTTTGGAGGACCAGAGAAGGTTTCTGAGGTGAGGAGTCACTGCGATGCATCGTGTGTGTTTGAAACAGTTACATGAACACTAAAAATAGACGGCAACATTGTAATGTTCATATAACTGATTAACGTTTAGTCTTAGCCACTTAACAACACATCTAAGCATTCACAGACCGTCTGATGGAAATTACACACACAAAAAAAGATGAGTTTTATAAAAACCCTGATTCAAATATAACAAAAAAATTTTTTTCAGTCTGCCAGGAAACAAAATAAAAATTATTTACAATAATTTTCATTAGTTGAAATAAAGCTAAAAAGTAAGCAATTACAGAAACTAAAAATATATGTAATATATAATACATAAAAATTAATTATTAATAAAATAGGTAAATAATTAAATTAATATTAACACGAAAGCTTAAAAAA
The DNA here is from genome assembly GCF_018340385.1 of Cyprinus carpio. Classification (NCBI taxonomy): domain Eukaryota; kingdom Metazoa; phylum Chordata; class Actinopteri; order Cypriniformes; family Cyprinidae; genus Cyprinus; species Cyprinus carpio. The sequence continues at coordinate 26,856,713 of NC_056573.1, read as the reverse complement.
AATTAAATGAAAGTTAGAAATTTTGACATAAATGAAATTTAAGTACTACAATTAATAAAAATAAAAATTAATTAAATATTAATTTAAGCTAAATAAGAATATTAATAAGCTAGAAGCCCTGGTAACTATTTGGAATAAAATACGTTTATGTTGAAGTATTAAAATTACTAAAAGTACAATGGCAATAAATGTAAATTAAAGCTAAATAGAAATATATATATTTTTAAAAACTTAAATGAAATTAGAAAAAATTAGGCAACTGGCTTATATAGATTATTATTATTATTGCTAAAATTGTAACTGTAATAAATATATATTAAAGCTAAATAGAAACTTTTTTTTACTTAAATGAAAATGAGAAATGTTGAAAATAGAAGGTTGAAGTACTAAAATTACTAAAATTGCAACTGAAATTACAGATAAATAGAAATATATAAAAAAGAAAATTACTAAAACTTAATGAAATGAAAACTGAAAATATAAAAATAAAATCTCATTTAAAATATTAATTAATACTATAATAGTATATAATTTACAGAAAAATAACACGGCTTTTAGGATTTCTTTGAGACACTTGATGCTTGTTCACATCCGTGTGTGTTAGACTCACAATGTGATGTGGTTTTACACGAGTTAAAAGATAAATATATCTCTGTGTGTGTGTGTGTGTGTGTAGATGACGGGCCGTAAGGGACGTGTAGTGCGGCGTCCTGACAGCAGCGTTCGATACGAGACCAGAGCGGAGCAGGGCCTGTCCATCGACCACGTCAACATCAGAGAGAAAGAGCGCTTCATGACCGGAGAGAAGGTGACGACCTCTGACCTACACACACTGAGCACCCACCCAGCGCCATTCTGAACGCTTGCACTAAAGCTCTTTCTCTTCCCTCTCAGCTGATAGCCATCATCTCTGAAGCGGCCAGTTCGGGCATCTCTCTACAGGCGGATAAACGCGTGCAGAACCGCAGGAGACGAGTTCACATGACCTTAGAGCTGCCGTGGAGCGCCGACCGCGCCATCCAGCAGTTCGGTGCGTGTCTGTGTGTGTGTGTGTTTGAGAGGCGTCGTGGAGGTTGCTAATATTGTGGCTGTGTATCGTAGGTCGCACGCATCGCTCGAATCAGGTTACAGCTCCAGAGTATATCTTCCTCATCTCAGAACTTGCTGGAGAGAGACGCTTCGCCTCTATCGTCGCCAAGAGATTGGAGAGCCTGGTAAAGTCTCAGATGTTAAATACACACTACATACATTAATGCTCAAAGCTTTCACTCTCAAGTCATCTTTGTGTTTATACTAAAAGCACAATAAAATCTCTTGATGATTCAGGGCTTGATGAACAGCTGGGGCATGATGCAAATTAATACATTTTTTTTTCCCCTTAATAAAAGGGTATGAGAAGACAATTATTTGAATACATAAAGTACACTAGAAATATCTCTGCTTTACTATTTAATAATTATGGGATTATTTATTTATATTTTATGCAATTATTTACATTTTAATTAATTGCCAGATACTGTTTATTAAAACTAATACAAGAACCAAAAATAAAAATGAAAAAACTACCTCCATAATCAAAAAAAATACAATCTAAACAAGCCCAAACTACTACAGGACTCTTATTTTGAAATGTCTTTACTACTTCCAGCTGCATAAAACATGCACTCTTACAACCACAACACATTACAGTCTGAAAATCAAAAAGTAAACATTCATAGTCATGATTCATCAACAGGAGGTCATAAGAAATCGTTTGTCATAAATGCGTGGTGTTCATTGATTGTGAGCCTGTAAACGAATATTTGAAGAAAAAAAAAAGACTTAATACTTGTGATTCACACATGCACTTCTCTCATCATTATATCTTCTATTTTTTTATTTAAAAGATTTTGGACCAATAAGATTTCACTCAAGGCGAAACTGTTTAAAATGTGGTTCAAAGCCAGTGAGAATGTGATTTGTTAGGTCTTAAACGTGAAAATAAATGTACTTAAACTTCTGTATTCGTTATACAGCATTGATTAGACGCCCTTCTACGATCCTGTGAGGAAGGATTCATGTTTGAGAGCTTGTTTATAGCAGTGTGTTGTGTTTTAAAGGGGGCGCTGACACACGGGGACCGACGAGCCACTGAATCCAGAGACCTGAGCCAGTACAACTTTGAGAACAAAGTAGGAGAATCTTCCTCTTTATCAACTATAATAGACTATTCTCTGATCTTCTGCATGGCTTTATTAGGGTGTTATTTTAGTATTTTTTACACGTTATTAAAGTGATTATTAGTATTTATATTTAGCTTTTATTTTATATTTTCATTTTAGTTTTAGTAATTTTTTGTCCTTTTTGTTATTTTTTTTTTTTAATTTCTATATATTTTTAATTCATTTTATTATTATTTTAGAACTTAACCAAGTCTTTTAATTTTTATTTATTTAAGTTTTTAATTTTTTTTTTTTTTTTTTTTTTTTACATCTAAATAAAAAAAATAAATTTAGCTTGATTTCAATTACTTAAAAAAAAGTTTAATAGTTTTAGGCTTAGCTTTAGTTAACAGTCGGACTGGACATAACCTCATTTGACTTAAGACAATTAGTTTGGTTGATGTTTTCTAAACAACTGTTTCACAGTTGGATGAAATCTTTTCATGCTGATTCCCAAATTTTGCATATGTACCACACACAGGCCCAAAAATACAGTGTGAAAAGAGACAGCAGTGAGGGTAAAATCAAAGTTTCAACCGAGGGATTTAACCAGGTTTTTGTCTTCTGTCTGTCTTAGTACGGCACCAAAGCGCTGGATAAGATCACTAAAGCCATCCTCAGGCAAATCGACAACAAAGTGCCTCCACCGAAGGGCTACCCAGGAGGAGACATCATGTTCTTCAGAGGTAATGTTATCTGTTCTGACGTGCTTCAGTGATGCAGCTTATGCCAGTTTGATCAAAAGTGAAAAGTAAGATGCAAAAGATTTCCATTTCAAATAAACGCTGTTCTTTCTGAACATTTTTAATTCATCTGTGAATCCTAAAAAATTAAATGTATCACGGTTTCCACAAAAATATTGTGCAGCACAACTGTGTTCAACATTGATGATAATCAGAAGTGTTTCCTGAGCAGCAAATCAGTATATTATTATGATTTCTGAAGATCATGTGACACTGAAGACTGGAGTAATGATGCTGAAAATACAGCTTTGATTCAGTGTTAATTTCGTTAACGAAGAAGACAACGAAAAATATCTCTCGCGCGCTCCACTTCCTCAGTTCTCATACACAGCGTGCGATCAGTTCTCAACGCTCAAATACACACACAGCAGTCCAAATGTTTATCGTGTAGAGTACCTCACGTAAATACAGTAGGTTATGGATTAAGTGAACGTGAACAGGTGTGTGTGTCAGTATTTCATGCATGCCTTCCGTCTTAAAAGGACAGCATTCCAAATTAAATACCTATCTGTCATTAATGTTAACCAACAAAAGATGATAAATAAATGTATACATGTTAAGTAAAACCTACAGTTTCTGAAAAATGAGTTTAATTTGTGTCTCTATTGTATTTGTCTTATTGTGCTTCTTTAAATATATATATATATATATAAAATATTTTTCTAAGTTGCTCCTTTTTCACTTAAAGGGAAAGTTCACCCAAAAATGAAAATTGTCATAATTTATTCAAGATTTTCCAAAATCAGTCCTTGATTCAAATTTCTCATAAGCTTAATTGATTTGGTCTAAAGAGAGAAGAATTAATGATTATTTTAATTTGAAAACTACATATAAAATAGCTACCAAAATAAATTTTGGTAACTACAGTTTGGCTAAAACTACTGACTAAAATGCAATGACGTTTCGTCGACTAAAACTATGAAAGACTAAAATGACTAAGATGTGACTAAGACTATTAAGCATTTTCGTCTCAAGACTAAGTCTAAATCAAAAATGCCTGCCAAAATTAACACTGCGTTGATCACAGAAATAAATTATATATTAACAGATATTCACATATAAAAGTTATTTTAAATTGTAATATTATTTCTCAATATTACTGTATGTTTGATCAAATAAATGCAGCCTTGGTGAGCAGAATAGAGTTAATTTTAAAATTTAAAAAAATGTTAACAACACTTTTTAAAATGTAATATGTTAATATAATATTTAGTTTAAAATTTAGTTCCTGCAGTTAATCCACGTAGTCTGATTTAAGACGCACTAATCCTAATGTTGCTTACTATTGTGTTCAAGCACACGCAGAAGAGCATGATGGGGTCATTTTTTATGTGCATTGATTTTAATATTCATGTGTGTGTGTGTGTGTGTGTGTGTGTGTGTGTGTGTGTGTCAGATATGAAGCAAGGCATGATTGATGTGGGAATCTTCTGTAAGGAGCCGCGTCTAAGTCAGAATACAGAGAGAGGTAAATATTAATACAACAGCAGCTTTATAAGTGATAAAAATATACCTGTGCTGATATTTGCCCGTTATCATATTATTGGTGTGTCAGATTCTAAATGTATTGATAACAATGTCTGTGTATAATGTACATTTGATCTGGTTATGTGTTAGTGGAGTGCTTTCCTGTTAGTTACATATTTGTATTTAAGAAATGCATGCAAACCGATTGGCTTTCTTTTATCCCATATATCCCAGATTGCTCCATCACTAAGTTTCTGAACCGTATTTTGGGTATGGAGGTCCATCATCAAAACTCTCTGTTCCAGTACTTCACCGATAACTTCGACTACTTGATCAACAAGGATAAAAAAGAGGGAAAATATGACATGGGGATATTGGGTGAGCGATCTGAATGTAAAGCGGATTAGTGCCGTTATATTTGCGTGGGTCTGGTATGTTTTCACAGCAGCAGATGTGTGTCTGAGATTAATGTTGTCATGTTCTGTGTGTTCAGATCTCGCTCCTGGTAATGACGAGATTCACGAGGAAACACAAGAGAAGTTTCTAACTCCGGGAAACCCTCAGGAGGGCCAGGTCATCCTCTATAAGGTGCATGTCAGGAAAATTAGGATATTAGTACTTTTATTAAGCAAGGATGCATTAAATTGATCAAAAGTGAGAGTAAAGGCATTTATAATGTTGCAAAAGATTTCTATTTCAAATAAACTAGAAACTAGAAAACTTTCTGTTCATCTGTGGATCCTGAAAAATAAAATGCATGACAGTTTCCACACAAATATTCTTCAGCACAGCTGTTTTCAACGTTGATGATAATCAGAAATGATTATTAAACGTAGAAAACCGTTGTTTCAAATGATATTATTTCACAGTATTACTGTTTTTATGACATTATTTTACCAAATAAATGTAGCCTTGGTGAGCAGAAGAGACTTTGAAACACATTTTAAAAAATCTTAGCGGGAAACTGCTGTATTTCTGCCGTTCCGGAAGCGCCTCCTACTGGCAGAGAATGAATGTGCGTTTTCAATCAGCCCGTCTGCTGTTTTTGTTCAGACCAATGTAAAAACCATCCCATGTATTATGCAGCAAACACACAGAGTTGTGCATGTCAACAAGAAGATAATGCATTATAAAAATCCAAACAATTAAGACTGTAAAATATATTTAAATGTTATTTAATATAATATAATTGACAATAATTGCTTTAATTAATATTATAATTGATACTTTTGACTCTTAAAAATGGTTTAAAGGCTGAAATGTGAAGTTTATCATTTTATAAACTTTTTGTTTTTGTGAAAACCTGTATTTGGACTGTAAATTATGCTTTTTACAGTCATTTTACAGTTTAATGTGTTATCATAGACATTGTTCTACCCCACTCATATGGTATTCATTTTATTTGTGCAGGTCCTGCAGATAAATAATTTATTTTATTTTACATGTATTTCAGTTTTACATACATACTGTATATAAATATTTATTAATCTAAATAAATAAAAAATAAATAGTTATATACAGTACAGGTCAAAAGTTTGGAAACATTACTAATTTTAATGTTTTTGAAAGAAGTCTCTTCTGCTCATCAAGCCTGCATTTATTTGATCAAAAATACAGAAAAAAAATGTAATATTGTGAAACTATTATTACAACTTAAAATAATAGTTTTCTATTTGAATATACTTTAAAAAAAATAATTTATTCCTGTGATGCAAAGCTGAATTTTCAGCATCATTACTCCAGCCTTCAGTGTCACATGTAACATCCAGTCTATCACATGATCATTTAGAAATCATTCTAATATTCTGATTTATTATGAGTGTTGGAAACAGTTCTGCTGTCTAATATATTTGATGAATAAAAGGTTAAAAAGAACTGCATTTATTCAAAATAAAAAAACAAATTCTAATAATATATTTTCTTTACTATCACTTTTTATCAATTTAACACATCCTTGCTGAATAAAAGTATTGATTTTATTTAAAATATTTTTCTGAAAAAATATTAAGCAGCAGAACTGTTTCCAACTTTGATAATGAATCATCATATTAGAATGATTTCTAAAGGATCATGTGATAATGATCCTAAAAATTCAGCTTTGCATCACAGAAATAAATGATAATTTAAAGTATAATAAATTTAAAAACAATTATTTTAAATTGTAATAATATATCACAATATTAAAAATTTTTTCTGTATTTTTGATCAAATAAATGCAGGCTTGATGAGCAGAAGAGACTTCTTTCAAAAACATTAAAAATAGTAATGTTTCCAAACTTTTGACCTGCACTGTATATATATATATATATATAATATTTTTATATAATATACAATTTTTCTAACACTAACACAAATAAATAAAAGAATAAAAAATAAATAATTATATATATATATATATATATATATATATATATATATATATATATATATATATATATATATATATATATATATATATATATATATATATATAATATTATTATTATTATTATTTTATTTATTTATTTATTTATTTTCTGAGTGTTAGAAATGTCCTGACTTTGTGTTGTGGCTGTTTCCAGATCAGTGTGGATCGTGGGATGCCCTGGGAAGAGGCCTGCAGTAAAGCAGAGAAACTCACTGGGGACTATGAAGGTTTTTACCTCTCAAACAAGGTACACGACACACTGACGCCTGACAATAAATCACACATGCTGTGTTTCTAGAGCCGAAATCATCCAAATGCCTCATTAGCATCTTTGAGTGTGTTATTACCATATAAGTGTGTTTGTGTGTTCAGCTGCGCGGGAATCAGCCGTGTGTCCTGCTCGCCGAACAGGGTCGGGGTCGGAATTTTATCCTGTATAAGCCCAACATCGGCAAACAGGCTCATCCTGAGAACCTAGACAACCTGCTCCTGAGATACTACAAGGTACAACACACAAAACCCATCAAACCCTACAGCTCACACGCCTTACGCAGAGCTCTTGTCTCACAGTGACACTCAGTGGTACAGAGCGGGTCTGTCAGGAGCACACGTGTGTGTTTGAATTGAATAAAGAAACACTTCAAATATCATTCATTCTCCTCTGAGAGAGTGTGTACGGATGCCAGACTGCATCGAACGCATAGCAAGCGCTAAAATACGATAATGTAAACATGAAATGTTGTAATGAATTTAAAAGAGTGATGAGGGCTTTTTTGCTACCAGTCCAGGTTCACACTAAATGCTTTGATGAAAACACGTTCATACAAGTGTTTTTCTTCCTGCTCTGAAGTGACACCTGATGAAGCAAAGGATTTCTGGGAGAGTCAGTTTGTCTTTTCTTTCACCAACTGCACGCATGCCAACTGGTGAGTGTGTGTGTGTGTGTGTGTGTGCATTCTTACTTTTATACGTTTGTATGTGTTTGTGTGTGTGTGTGTATCTATTAAATTACTATTAACTTTTTGTGTGCGTGTGTGTGCTTGTGCGTCTGTGTGCGCGTGCATGTGTGTGCGTGTGTGTTTTTGTGTGTGTGTGTGTGTGTGTGTGCGCATGTGAGCGATCAGTGGAGACTCTGACCCTGCTGACACTGATACTTTTTGTTTTTGACAATGTATTTCAATGTTACATTATTTCTTTTCTAGGTTTTTGTTGTAATTTGCACTAATAGCTAATTAACTACTATAATACAACTCTGTAAACTAATTGAATGTGTGTGTGTGTGTGTGTGTGTGTGTGTGTGTGTGTGTAAACATCCAAAGCTATTCTTCCAGCTAGCAAATGAACCAGCCCTGTTTGCTTTCCAAACAGCTTCTTTTTATGGATGTTTTTATGATATTGATGTGTAGTGTGTATTTTAGTATTATTTTATACCATTATAACATTATTATTTTTTTTTTTTTTTTTTCACAAATTTTCAAATTTAAGTTAACCGAAAACATTTTCCGTAGTTTTAGATTTAGTTAATAGTTAGTTGACCGACAAAGTTTTAGTCATTTTATGTGCTTTTGTCCTTCATTTTTTAATATTTACATTAATTAATTAAATACCTGTCTGTCATTAATGTTAACCAACAAAAGATGATAAATAAATGTATACATGTTAAGTAAAACCTACAGTTTCTGAAAAATGAGTTTAATTTGTATCTCTATTGTATTTGTCTTATTGTGCTTCTTTAAATATATATATATATATATATATATATATATATATATATATATATAAAATATTTTTATAAGTTGCTCCTTTTTCACTTAAACGGAAAGTTCACCCAAAAATGAAAATTGTCATAATTTATTCAAGATTTTCCAAATTCAGTCCTTGATTCAAATTTCTCATAAGCTTAATTGATTTGGTCTAAAGAGAGAAGAATTAATGATTTTTTTTTTTAATTTGAAAACTACATATAAAATAGCTACCAAAATAAATTTTGGTAACTACAGTTTGGCTAAAACTACTGACTATTTCTTTTTTTTTTTTTTTCGCAAATTTTCAAATTTAAGTTAACCGAAAACATTTTCCGTAGTTTTAGATTTAGTTAATAGTTAGTTGACCGTTTTTTTAATAAACAAAGTTTTAGTCATTTTATGTGCTTTTGTCCTTAATTTTTTAATATTTACATTTAGCTTTAATTTATATCTGAGTTTTGGTATTCGTAAAAAATAAATTGAATAATTTAATAAATAGCTTAAACTTATTAGTTAGAACTTGAATGTAAAGTTTTTTTTCCCCATGCCTTTCTATATAGTATTTTTATATTTTATTTTGTTGTATTTAAGCTTTATTTCACTTACCGATTTTATTTTAGTTAACAATTGATATTTAGTAGTGCTGTCAAATTATTAATAAAGTTTTTGCATAAGTTTGCATAATGTATGTGTGCACTGTGTATATTTATTATGTATATATAAATACACACACATACAGTATATATTTAGAAAATATTTACATGTCTATATTTATATTCATATAATTTATATTATAATTAAATATATGAAATATATGCATGCATGTGTGTATTTATATATATATATATATATATATATATATATATATAAAAAAATATAGTCAGAAGGAATTCTTCAGTGCACTGATTCACATTGAAATGACTGGATTTCGACTAGTAGCATTAAATGTGACCGCAGCTTAACAGTGTTGTGTGTCTGTGTTTGTGGTAGGAAGGGTAAGTGTAAGATGATCGAGCAGGGCCAGGAGTGTTTTCTGGGGATGCGTCTCAGACAGTATCACATGCTGTGTGGAGCACTGCTGAGGGTCTGGAAACGAGTGTCTGACATCGTCTCGGACATCACCAACTCCAGCATCCTGCAGATCGTACGGCTCAAAACCAAACAGAACAGCAAGCAAGTTGGTGAGTTGATGTTTTGTTATGTAACTTCTCAACCCTGTTTCCTAGCAAACTAATCATTGCAGTGAATAGGGCTGCACGATAAATCTGCTTCTCTCGATTTATTAAGCATACTCACCTGCAGTATTTTGGTTATTTATCCTGAAAGCGTGTCATTTTAATTTGGCGTTTGCATTGCTAACAAGCCTCGACAAGCATTCATATTTCGCAGTTGCAAGATGTCAAGATTTTAAATCACCCAATCAGAGCTTTTTTCTGAAATCAATACATTTTCGGCCCCATTGGTGTATTTAATGTTCCCAACCTGATGAGCCGAAAACACTGGCAAACATTTACGTTGGAGTACAATCTCTATTGAGATATTTTGCTCAAATAAAAGTGAAATATAGCTGTTTTCTTTCACACGGTCGTTTGCGTTCGTTTCCTTTTAATAAAACACTGTTATCATGCTTTGGTGTTGACACTAATATGTGACCCTGGACCACAAAACCAAATTTCTAAATTGAGATTTATACATCTTTGGAGGACAATATTTGTCTGAGATGCAACTATTTGAAAATCTGGAATCTGAGGGAGCAAAAAAATCTAAATATTGAGAAAATCATCTTTAAAGTTGTTCAAATGAATTCTTAGCAATGCATATTACTAATCAAAAATTAAGTTTTGATATATTTATGGTAGGGAATTTTCTACACATCTTCATGGAACATGATCTTTACTTAATGCCTTTGCAGTACACTGCACTCCAAACTGTTACTCCACCATGCCTTTGACAATGTATTGTTGGCTATTGCTACAAATATACCCTTGCATCTCAAGACTGGTTTTGTGCTCCCGTGTCACATATTATTATCGTTCTTGGTGTAAACAGGCCTTTATATGTCTGTTTATCTCTCCTAAGGATGAAAATAACATTTATGTGTTTGTCCCAGGTATAAAAATCCCAGAGAACTGCGTGTCCCGTGTGCGCACTGAGCTATTACGGATGGACGAGGAGGTGAAGAAAGCACGGCGGGAGAGAGAGAAGTTAGCAAATGAGAAGCATATGCAACAAGAGATGCTGGCCAAGATGATCATCGCAAACCCTCCTCCCTCCCTTCAGAACCACCTTCACTACCCACGATCCTTTCTGCCGCCTGCGGCGAAGCCAAAGAGTGAAGCCATCAGCGAGGTCTTGGATCTAACCATCAGCCCCTGCCCATCGCCGGACATCAAAACGCCTGTGCTAGACCTAAACGGCATGTCTCTACATGGACGCATGCTCGGCGGGAGAGGACGCCCGTTTGCGGTTGTTCCCGAGACGTACAACTTGGAAGATTTAATCTCCCAGGAGCAGCAGAGACACAGACAGGTGGCGCTGAACCCGAACTGCGCATGTCGTCGTCGCATGCCACTTTGAACGTCCCGCAGCAGCACGTTCACACACTAAAGCAGAATCATTCGTCGTTTGGGGTGCTAACACAGCAGCAGCAACAGAGCGGCTCATGCACACAGCCGCCCGAGCAGTACAGAGTGCTTCTGTCGCAGCGAGGGCAAGACACATCGCTCGAGCTGCGGCTTCTCACGCAAACCGGCGTGTCGCCGCAATCCTCGCGCGTTATGCTACACCAGAACAGTCAACGCATGATGCACACTTCGAACGCACACTTGCTCGGCATGCACGCGCAGCTGCCGAAACAACATACGAGCGAACACGCGCAGTCGCTATCCCTACCATCGCAAGCCATGCAAGCACATGCCACTCAGCCTGATACAGAAAGAACGAACAATGAGTTTGATTTCGACGACTTGGACTTCGGTTACCCTTCGCCCGATTCACAACATCAATACCCGTTCACCTCTCAAGCCTTGCCATCCTCGACTCCGCCCCCTCCTCTTTACCCCTCCCTCTTCGCGTCAGCGCCTACGAACTCCTCCCTCTCGGACTCTAGCTCCTCCTCCTCACACTTCACACCATCGTCCTCTTCCTCCGAACAGACGCATCTGTTACCAAACGGCCACAGCAGTATGGACGCCCTGGCCGCCGGATCACATGATCCACGCAACGCCCTCGGATCACCGCCAGTCCGTCATCCAGTTCAAATCAACAGACTAGGACGCCACCTAGAGGCTCAGACATGCACAGCCAGAAGTTCATTCTCGGCGAGACTTTGCGTTCGTTCCCAAGTCATTCTCAGTCCATAAGCTAAGAGTTGCGTTCGGTTCATTGACGATCAATGAAGACTTGAAATCAATTGGGTTTTGCCTTATTTGAAGCAATAGGGCTTTTCCCCGCACCATTTCATCACAGCAGACATTGAGGTAAAAGAGATGTTTATTTATTAAGATATTGGTGTATACTGTTTCCTCTCCAAGGGAGTTTATCTTTTCGAATGAATGCCTTCTGTTAAATCAGTGCCTTTATCTCCCTCAGATGCAGTCTTGTGTGCGTATATATATAAATATATATATTTCTAGACAGATTAGTGTTATATTATTTATTTCCTCTGGCGTCGGTCTCCTCTACCCAGAGTTCTGTGCTTCTTCTTAGGGGGCGTACAGACCCGATCGCATGATTCTGAAACTGCTGTTTGACCCCTTAACCCTGTGAATTCCTCGTTTTCTTTCTACATTTCAATAATCTGAACACAGGGACAGATTCGTTCACGATACAGTGATGGCGGCGCTCATGAGCAGATCGCTTTCTGCAGAATACTTTCTCAGGTATCATAAAGACTCGTCACTGTCCAAACAAATAATTGTTTTATAAACTATAATACATTGCGGATGGATCGTCGTGAGCTTTGGGAATCGATTACCAAATTATTTATTAGCAGACTTGGTTGTGAACGTGCGCTGAACCACTGGACCTCACGTCGAGACGAGAGTGAGACTTAGCAATAAAAACCAAACAAATATTAACAAAATCAAATACTGCCCCACGATCAACGCGCGATTCTCTTTATATCTGTTCAGAAGTGATATTTTTGAAATTGTGTTCGAAGAATATTATATTTGTTAAGAGAAAGATACGGATTTGTTTGTTTGTTTATTTGTATGAGGTCAACGTTTTTTTTCCTTTGGTCTTGTATTCTCGTGTAGTTGGAATGGAAGCAAATGTATTGCCGTCTTTGCTATTGCTGTTCGTATTATTATTATTGTTATTAATACTATTATTATTGTTGCTATTTATATCCAAGGGACATTATTAGTAGAGGTAGATTTTGTTATAATGACATGTAGAAGTTGAAACACTTTTCCAATGCCTTGTCAGGGTTTGATTTGAATTCTTCTGTTCCCAAAACACAGAATCAAAGCTTGCAATCTGCCACCAAATCGAACTGCACTGCACTGCATCTTCATGTTACTTATTCCTTTACTCAAAATTTACGTTTCTGTTAAGGGTCGGGCATCTAGATTCCCATCGCACCAAAGTTTTCTGTGCAGTTTTTGCAGGCTTCATACAGTCGTGCTAAATCTCAGGAAAAGTCGAGGGAAAGAATGCGCTGCCGCAGATAAAGACGTGTGAAACTGACTACTGTATTTTACAGGCCTGGCTACCATATTCTAGACTTGAAGTGTATGAGAGAAAATGCGAATTTAGGAATAACCCTCGAGTATTACTAATTTTTATGCAAGCAGTTTCAAAACTGGATTGGTAATATATATATATATAATTGGCTCCAGTTACTAGTTTAAATATATATAATTTTTATGCAAGCAGTTTCAAAACTGGATTGGTAATATGAACAAAAACAATCCAGTTCCCATGAAACTGTGATTGGCTCCAGTTACTAGTTTAAACATTTTTGTGCGTAAAAACCTTGCAGATGTGTTTTACTCACTGTGTTCCTGCTCCTTTTGTCCTGACGACTTGCCAGAATTTAATTCTCATCTGCTGCCCTCAGCAGAGTACAAAGAAATCACAAGTGAACACTTTAATAATAAAAACAAAACATTTATTAAAACTGCTACTGATTGTATGTATTGTTGTTGATGTTATTATTGTTATATTATTAATGTTTCCAGTTAGAATTCTGTTCAGCACTTTTACTTTGGGCTTCTTTGTTTTATCCCAATATTTATGAGGTTTGATGGAACTGTAAATAGTGTAAACAAATGTGCCTTTTGACTCACTCTGTACGTTTTCTACATTTAACAGAAGGAATATATTGTACTGCAATATAATTTTTAACAAACAATAAAAATTTTAAGAGTTTGTTCAAATACTTGTCTGTGTTAGTCAGTTTTATTTCTAGAAGCTTCTTAACACAACTGAATTAAGGCTGCTCTGTGCCTGCTTAAAATAAAGTGTAAAGATGCAATGCTGCGTAAAAGCCAGAATAAAGTATTCCTGCTTAGCCCCTAGTATCAAAGTATGCAGTTCTAATTGCTGTGTAAATGCATTTATGCCACCTCTGAGCAGCATTAAACATTCTGTGTAGACTCCTAAATGCCACTTCAGAAGCGCTTCTGTGCCATCTTTGTAGTGTAAAGTTGGCATAAGAAATGCCACGTTAATATTTCAGACACCTAAAGACACCTGAAGTGTTTCTGTGTTACTTTTGCAGTGTAAATTTGGCATGAGCGGTTTTTTTTTCCAAAGGAGATAAGTGAGACTTTAATCAAGAAATACCATTTTAACACCTTAAGAACATGTCGAGTTAAGGCTGCTCTGTACCTGCTAAAATAAAGTGTAAAGATGCAGTGCTGCATAAATCCCAGACTAAAGTATTCCTGCACAGCCCCTAATATTTAAGTATGCAGTTATAATTGCTGTGTAAATGCATTTATGCCACATCTGAGCAGCATTAAACATTCTGTGTAAAGACTTCTAAATGCCACTTCAGAAGCGCTTCTGTGCCACCTTTGTAGTGTAAATTTGGCATAGGTGTTTTTTCAGGGTAATAGGTGTGGCATTAATCAAGAAATATCATGATAACACCTTAGAATATGAACATATCAAGTTAAGGCTGCTCTGTGCCTTCTAAAATAAAGTGTAAAGATGCAATGCTGCTTAAATGCCAGACAAATTATCTGAGCAGCAGCATGTAAAGAAAGACACCTAAATTATGCACCTCAGAAAATCAATCAATTAAACAAATAAACATAAATAAACAGTCTGTGTGGACTCCTAAATGCCACTTCAGAAGCGCTTCTGTGCCACCTTTGTAGTGTAAAGTTGGCATAAGAAATACCACGTTAATATTTCAGACACCTGAAGTGTTTGTTACCTTTGCAGTGTAAATTTGGCATGAATGTTTTTTTTTTTCCAAAGGAGATAAGTGAGACTCTAATCAAGAAATACCATTTTAACACCTTAAGAACATATCGAGTTAAGGCTGGTCTGTGCCTGCTCAAAATAAAGTGTAAAGATGCAATGCTGCATAAATGCCAGACTAAAGTATTCCTGCACAGCCCCTAATATTGAAGTATGCAGTTATAATTGCTGTGTAAATGCATTTATGCCACATCTGAGCAGCATTAAACATTCTGTTTAAAGACTCCTAAATGCCACTTCAGAAGCGCTTCTGTGCCACCTTTGTAGTGTAAATTTGGCATAGGTGTTTTTTCAGGGTAACAGGTGTGGCATTAATCAAGAAATATCATGATAACACCTTAGAATATGAACATATAAAGTTAAGGCTGCTCTGTGCCTGCTAAACTAAAGTGTAAAGATGCAATGCTGCATAAATGCCAGACTAAATTATTCCTGCACAGACCCTAGTATCAAAGTATACAGTTCTAATTGCTGTGTAAATGCATTTATGCCACCTCTGAGCAGCATTAAACATTCTGTGTAAAGACTCCTAAATGCCACTTCAGAAGCGCTTCTGTGCCACCTTTGCAGCATAAATTTGGCATTGGAGTACCATGGTAATTTCATAGAATATGAATATGCCAAATATTCAGCTTCTGCACTATGGTATTACCACCTCATCACTGTAAACTGTCTAAATTTGTCTATTTACATATATTTACATATAACATGCACATTTTCAGTAAATAATGCACATTTTTGTTTTAGTTAAAATAACATTTTATTTGAATTAACTCAAAGTTTTGAGCAGTGTTGGAAGTAACGCATTACAAGTAATGTGAGTTACGTAATCAGGTTACTTTTTTCAAGTAACTAGTAAAGTAATGCATTGCTTTTTAATTTACAAGGAAATATGAGTTACTTTTCCCTCTAAATATCCTGTCCTCTTGTTGAGAGGAATCAGGAGTGAGTTCAGAGGCGTTGTGTGCGCTGTGTGAACATGATGCTACTGTAGTTCTAGATTAAATGTGAACATGCATTTACTCATCACACTTGCACAAAAACATACTCAGTATTCCTCAAAATGAATAAAAACAGTGAAATGCAAACCTGTAATAATCAAATGTTAAATAACACACACATATCCTTTATGCATTTAGCCTTATTTTACTAACCAGTGTCTTTGCTGCAGACCTTCAGTGATCCAGTTCAGCCATACCAATAAGCAAAAATGACTTTAGATTAGCATCATATTTGTGTTTCCTTTTTTTTCTTTGCTGAAAAGATAAAATTGAACCCAGGCCAGATGAGAAAAAGTAACGTGTAACATTACTTTCCATAAAAAGTAACTAAGTAGCGCAGTTATTTTTTTTTTTTTAGGGATGAACGCAATATTGTAAATGCATTATTTATTTTTAAAAGTAACTTTGCCCAACACTGGTTTTGAGTTCCGCGAGACGAACCTCAGTATACTGTGTCCCAAAAATATCCCTCAGAAATAATTTTCCTTTAAAGTCTTTGAGCTTGACGCAAAACACTGAAGAAAACTGTGAGTGATTCATATCTGAATTTGAATAACTGTCATGTTGCTGATTGTCAGGTGATGTTTGTTTAGCGGCTCTCCGGCAGGTGCCAGCAGCGTCTTCCTAGACGGACGCGCGTTGCGCGCGACCCGCAGCAGGAAGAGTGCGCGCGGGCGCGCGGCCCCGAGTAACTGAACTGTCATGATGGGGAAGTAACTGTCAGTCGCAGACGAACCTGAGGAGACATTTTCACAACTTTTTGTCTCATTCCTGAAGTTTTGCGGTGCGATTTTTGAGCTAGAGCAAGCGGCGTGAACATGTTTTCTCGAAAGAAGAAGGAGCCGACGAATAAAACACCTTCAGCCTCCAAAAAGAGCAACTCTGCGCAAAACCCTTCGGTAAGAGCAACCGTACGTTACTTCTGAGGAAAACTAAAAAAGAAAAAAAAATGAGTTTCTAGTTTGGTTCAGAGTTAGATTCTACTGCTGGAAACGTGTTTAAAACAGAAAACATATTCAATCTCCCAGAAAACTTACGCGTTTATAATATTTACTTTATTTTAAAATGGGGTTAAATTCATCCTGTTGCTTTCCTCAAGTACGTTAGTTCACCTCAGAACTATGTTTAATTGAGTAAAAGTACTGTTTTCTTTATAGATAGTGGACATGTGTGGGAAGTGCGATTCGTTAGTAGCGAATTGGTTTGTTCGGATGATTCATTTCAGTGAACCGGATCACAACAGTCGAGCGGTTTAGGACTGCGAATCGGTTCGACTGAATCATTTAAAAGAGTCGGTTCAGTTTTTCGCGAATTGGTATTGAAGTGTTATTGTTTAATGTTGCGTATTGATCAACATTGTTGTAAAACTGTCACTGCTGAACAATGCCTGGCGAAGAACACTTAAGAAGTACGTCTTGCTCTTTGTTTCGCAAACAATTATACCAGAAATGAACTGAGGAAGTCATGCACGAGTCATATCAGAACAAGCAGCAGTTCCAGATGGAAACAAGAATAGAATAGAATTAAACCCAGAAGGGCTTCACTTTTGCTGTTAAAACATGATGCAATCCACTGATCTGAAGAGCCTGTAATTACTTTATTGAATCTCCATAGAACCATATGGTTGAACTAAATTTTTTAAGAGTGTGATGAGATTAGATATGAAACTGAAAGAGCTTTTTTTTTGTATAATTTATATATATATATATATATTTATTGCAGGGGGTTTTGTAGTTAATTAAAACTAAAACCATGAAAAATATAATTTAAATAAAATATATTAAAAAAGCTGGATTCAATTAGTTTAATGATGTACTAAAATAACTCAAATCTAAAATAAAATTAACAAAAGCTGTATTGGCAAACTATTAAAAATGACAAAAAAAAAAACAATAAAATTACAAAAATGAAATATTAAAACATCATTAATTAAATATATAGTATTTATTCAATTTTAAAACCTATTCAAAATATTAATAAACACTATAATAGTATCTTGATGATATTAAAACAACACTTATTCATTTAGGTTTTTTGTTATTATAATGATCGGAATTTCTGATACTCTATCTTTGCTGCTGATATGGCTTTAAATAATAAACAAATAAATCAGGCTTGATTTGGATTCGTAGATCTGTCTCAAACTAGACACTTTTTCAATCCCCTTTGCACTTTGACCACCATATTCATAACACTATTTCATATGGAGCATTAACCCTGTTCATAATATTCATCTCTGTAATAATCAGCTGCATCCCTCTCTTTCCGTCCCATGTTAAACCCAGTTGTCCATCCTTCAGGAACACTCTCCCAGTGACACTATCGATGGCCCCTGCACGCTGGCCCCTCCTGATCCGGGCCCCTTATCCTGCCCGGGAACACCGTCCCCCTACTGCACACTGAAGCGGCCCACGGCTCTCAGCCGTCACGCCAGCGCCGCCGGCTTCCCCTTCCAGACGTCAGGGACGTGGGGCTTCCATAAGGGCTACGTACGGTCCGCTCTCTCCTACGGACATGCAGCGGACTGCACGGAAACATCGGTCATCGAGGTGGAGGACATTCCCTCGCTGCTAAGAGACGTCGCTCGCTTCGCAGAGGCTGTGGAGAAACTAAAGGACATGGTGCTGGGAGAAGGTAGGAGATTTTTAGGTTGATTTGGTTTGAAAAGGGATTTTTAGAAAATCATTTTGAGTTGATAAAATAGCTTTGGATGCTTGGTTTTTGTGTGTTTTGTAAACGAAGTCTGTTGGCCCAAATAATGATAGGCCAATTGTTAAATTGTAATATAAGTATTTCATTGCAGACAATATTTGCTCAAATTGCAATTAAAATATTTAATTATTTAATATTTAAATAAATAAATAAAATTAAATACTTTTAATAAATGTTGTAAATGCACAGATAATTTATTGTACACGATATTTGCAATTAAAAATATTTTCTATAATATTTAGTCAAACTGCAATACATTTTTAAATATTGAAATAAAAAGTAAATATTTTTGTAATATTAATAAATATTTTGAAAATATTTTTTTACTCAATATTAACTCAAATTACAAATAAATGTTGATATTTAAATAAAAAATAAAGATTGTTGTAATATTACTAAATATTGTTTAAAATAATTTATATGTACACAATATTTACTCAAATTGCAAATATTTAAATATTTAAATAAATATAAAAATTTATTAATACTTTTGGCTGTAAAATTGGTAAATACAGTGTACAGATTTATTTGTACACACTTTTTACTTAAATTGCAATTGAAAATATTGAAATTTAAATAAATTAAAAAACTATAATACTTGTGTAAAATAATTTATTGTGTACAGTTTACTCAAATTGCAATAAAAAATGTAATAGTAAACATAATTTAAAATTATTTATTATAAACATTATTTACAGTATTTAATATTTAAATAAAATAAAAAATTAAATATCAAAAATGAAACACCAATATATCACTTTATATAATAACAGAATAATAGTTAATTAATCTGTTTATTCATTAAACCACTGTTGTGTTCATTGTTTTGTTATTTGGACATATTCCTGTGTCTGTGTTTTTGTAGAAGGAATAAGACACTCAAGGCCACGTGTTACATAAATTAAAACTAGCATTAAGTAGCATATCAGATGTAACAGACACGAAGTCTTCAGATTCCTCTTGAGTCTCGTTCAGGAATGGCCATTTGTAACGGGTGTTTTTTCACTGGGTTTCCATGGTGAAAGAGAGGAAGGAAGAGGAACCGTGCGTCAGATGTTTTCTTTGCAGCCTTCAGTTTGAGATTACACACGTCCGCTGGGCTTCACCCCTCCGTCTTCCCTCAGAAGTGTTTCTTTCTCCCAGAGAGAAGGCCAGACGCCTACTGAGCACTTTTTCTCATGATGCTGCTGCTGCTGCTCACCTCATGCAGAAATGCGGTGATGTGGTATTATAGTGAGGCTTTTGCTATTCCACTTTTGACTTCATGTACACTCTCTTTGTGAAATGTGATCAGATATAAGAGGTGCACAAATTTATGAAGGACCGCTGACAAGCTGAGATGCTTTGAATGATGTTTGAGATAGTAAACAAGCAAATCAGCGTCATAACAGTAGTCCGTTTCCAGTCTTCTGAAGCCTTGGTGTGAGTAACAGACTGAAATTGAAGTCTTGTACTTGCTTTACTTATTCCCCTCCAATCAGATAAGATCTCAAATCTTTATTTGACGTCAGATAATGATGTCCAACGCTACAGCTCTTGCATGTCTGCAATGCATCTTGTCTGCGTTTATCCAGCGCAGAGGGCAGGAGAGAGATGAATCACGTCAGCACTGTCTGCTTTATAAAGAGCAGAAGTCATATGAGTCGCCTCAGGCCTTGTGGACTTCCTTAAAGTGTCGCTATTTTCATCAGCTCTACTTCCTGTTAACATCTGCCTTGCTTGTAGAGTTGCAATAGTTTATCCAACCAAATCCATATACAAAAAAAAATATAATAATATCTTTGAAGTCTCCCTGAGATCTAAAGATAATATTTCACAACAGGGTTATTATTGTTAACTAAAACTATTGCAAGCTTTTATGTTGAAAATTAAATATAAATGTTAGATGGAAAAGCATAAACTATTAGAGATGTTGCCTTGGCAACTAACTGCAGTAAATTTAGGATGAATCACTAAAATTAATAAAAAAAACTGAAACTAAAATAACAAATAAATTAATAATATTAAAGAAAAATTGCAAGCACATAAAAATCGTGAGAAAAATTATTTAAATGTTTTTAATTAAAATGGAAAATAGGAAAAACATTAATTCAAAATACGAATAGAATTATTCTAGTATGTAAATAATACTAAAATAACACTGTTTAACAACACATTCAGATGTTCATGGGTCTCTAATGTTGGTTAATGTTCATTATTACACGGCTCTGTGGAATACTTGATTCCGATTGGTCAGTCGCGACATTCCGAGGTTTGTTATCCCTCGTTATTACGCGGCTCTGTGGAATACTTGATTCCGATTGGTCAGTCGCGACGTTCCGAGGTTTGTTATCCCTCGTTATTACGCGGCTCTGTGGAATACTTGATTCTGATTGGTCAGTCGTGACGTTCCGAGGTTTGTTAACCCTCGTTATTACACGGCTCTGTGGAATACTTGATTCTGATTGGTCAGGTTTGTTAACCCTCGTTATTACGCGGCTCTGTGGAATACTTGATTCCGATTGGTCAGTCGTGACGTTCCGAGGTTTGTTAACCCTCGTTATTACACGGCTCTGTGGAATACTTGATTCCGATTGGTCAGTCGTGACGTTCCGAGGTATGTTATCCCTCGTTATTACACGGCTCTGTGGAATACTTGATTCAGATTGGTCAGTCATGACATTCCGAGGTATGTTATCCTTCGTTATTACACGGCTCTGTGGAATACTTGATTCAGATTGGTCAGTCATGACATTCCGAGGTATGTTATCCCTCGTTATTACACGGCTCTGTGGAATACTTGATCTTGATTGGTCAGTCGTGACGTTCCGAGGTTTGTTATCCCTCGTTATTACACGGTTCTGTGGAATACTTGATTCTGATTGGTCAGTCGCGACATTCCGAGGTATGTTATCCCTCGTTATTACACGGCTCTGTGGAATACTTGATTCTGATTGGTCAGTCGCGACATTCCGAGGTATGTTATCCCTCGTTATTACACGGCTCTGTGGAATACTTGATTCTGATTGGTCAGTCGCGACATTCCAAGGTATGTTATTCCTTGTTATTACATGGTTCTGTGGAGTACTTGATTCTGATTGGTCAGTCGCGACATTCCGAGGTTTGTTATCCCTCGTTATTACACGGTTCTTTGGTTTTTCTTGGTGGAAGCTTTGCGTTTGTTTAACTAATAAAAAATTTAAATTTGATTCAAAATAGTGTACAATTATTTAATTATGTCATCCTGGTATCATGGACTTGCTCTGGTTTCATACAAACGCAGCTGCTGCCATTTTGCTACGATTGTTTTGTACGCTGTAATGGATTATAAGAGAACTAATAAACTGGTAAGGTTTTAAAACTTTCTCGTCTTAAATCTTTTATTGCCTTAATTATTTATGTGATGAAATGTTGTGTAATAAGTGGTTTGACTGCACCTTTTGCCTTAAATGTTTGTCTAGTTTGAACTTGCAGCTTGCTCGCAACTGCTGTGTTCACGGAAGCTTTGCATTCAAATATTTCAACTCAGATCAATATTTCGTGTCTAATTATTTACTTATGAGGCAAGTAGCCGTGTAATAAGCAGGATAATGTACATCCAGCTGGTTGTTATCACAGAATAACCCTGTATCACCCTGAAGGGGGTTACATAACAAACAATTAAATAAATAAAAACTGAAACTGAAATGAAAATTAAACCTAAAGAATAATAGAAAAAAAGACCAAAAACACATAACAAAATTACAAAAAAATTAACTATAATTAAAATGAAAATACAGTTGCATGTTCACATTTCTCTGATGTTGATTAATTGTGATTGTTTTATTTTTAAATGACTTTATTTTTATGATTTAGTTAATTATAGCTTCTCATCAACCAGTTTAGGAAACACAAACAAAAGACAATTTAGTATATTAATATATTTCCTCATGAATTTTAGGAAAGGCATCTGAGGTGATGTTGATATTAAATAGAGCGTAACAGAGGAGGGCAAACTCTGAGCGATAACATCTTCCTGTGGGAACTCATATAGTGTTGTCGTGTTTGTCTTTGAATTTAAACACCGGTGACTTGCATCACTATTACTATTTTGCAACCTCCCAGAACGCTCTGGCATCGCGGCAGAGAGTAAACACCGCTTGTGTTTACTTCACAACATGTTAATTTGTCTGAGTTACACACATGTGTGTGGAGTTCATCTCATTTCGTTAGAAGTGGAGCTTCTGTAAAAGCCACAGAAGGCAATTCATTCACAGCTCACCGCCACAAAACGACTGCAGCATGCAGGCCTGTACAAGCCTTCACCGTTTCTTCTTACATAAGACAGCAGTCAGCTTTTAATCACGCTCAAGTTGATGCCTGCTAGAGGTAGGGGCTTTTTTGGGAAGATGGCATGATGTTTGTCTTCGTCATCAACTCATGCCCTACACACTCATTTGAGAAGAGCCAGACAGTGACGTGTCAGTTTCAGATGGACAGTTTGAGTAATGCGCTTGAGGGAAGTCTGTTCAGATCTGCACAACATGCGTGCATCAACATGTACGTGCATAAAACATTCCCCTCACTTTCTCCTGTAAAACTCCAGCGACTTGCATCACTATTACTATTACTTTTGCCACCACCCAGAAAGCGCTGGCATCACGGCAGGGAGTTTTACACGCTCGTATTTCCTTCACATCGTATTAAATGGTCTGAGTTACACACGTGTGTAGGAGTCCGTCGCATTTCCTACGCTGCATCAAAGAGGAACGTCTGTTTGAAATGTCACCCTCTTGTGTTTTGCTTTGCGTTTTTCGCATTTTTAAGAACACCCACACTCTGAACATGCATTTAGGCTTTGAGACACACACACAAGGACTTTTGTTGTGCATAACAACAGCTTTCATTGTCCTGTTGAAAAGGATATGGTTCCGGGAGCCAAACTCCTGCTCTTTTCCCCAACCGTTATGGGATAACGCCAGGTTTTTCTTTGTTCACAGCTGCTGACGCTGATTTACAATGACTTTGATTTACAAAAATATTGTGCAGCACAACTGTTTTCAACATTGATAATAATAAAATGTGTCTTGAGCAGCAAATCATTATATTAGAATGATTTCTGAAGATCATGTGACGCTGAAGACTGGAGTAATGATGCTGAAAATTAATAAATTACATTTTAATAATACATTTGGGTCCATTTTGACCTGTAAGAGATGCATAAAATGTATAAAACTGCACAGTTTTTAGTAAGGGAACGAAACTTTGCGAGTCGTTTAAGAACCACAAAGTACACATCATTTATTTTTTACAGTTGTTTTTTCAAGAGATATAATGATTTTAAAAAAGTTCAACATTTTGTGTTTGGGTCATTTTGGACCCGGATATGTATGGAGTACAATTAGTTTTCAGAAATACTATTTGCTAAACTATCTATTAAGTTATATTAGTGTCAAAATACTTTTGCAAAATATATATTAGCCTTTTCCCCATATCTCACACACTTTTGGGACTGAATTGTGTTGATAAACATGAATAAACACCTATTGATGAACCATTGCAGTGTGAAAAACATTTTTTCTTCTGAAAGTGAAAGTTTATGCACGTAAAATGAATTTATTGTGAAAGTTTTCAGAGTTATATTTATTTATTTATTTATTTATTTTTTTTTTAGAAATAAATATGTAGGTTTAATCAATTTGGACTGTTTTTGAGCAATCATGAGTTAAGTCAAAGGAATTTCATTCAATTCCATTCCATTGCTGATATACTGATAATATCTGAGAATAATGATAATTCTCAGATTATATATATTTTTAAAATTACATACAAGTATATATTCATATCGGATTTATTTTGCTGCATTTATTTTAACAAAAATACAGAAAAAAACTGTAAAATTGTGAAATATTATTGCAATTTAAAATAACGGTTTTCTGTTTTAATATACTTTAAAATATAATTTATTTCTGTGATCACATCAGAATTTTCAGCATCATTACTCAAGTCTTCAGTGTCACATGATTCTTAAGAAATCATTCTAATATGCAGATTTGCTGCTCAAGACACATTTCTGATTATTATCAATGTTGGAAACAGTTGTGCTGCTTCATATTTTTTTTTTTTTCAGGATTCTTTAAACTTAAAAAGATTTCAATTTTTTTTTAATTAATCAAAAAGGGGTAAATGCAGTATAAGCATGGAGACATTCAAAACTTAAAAAAAAAAAAAAATGAGAAGTTGCTGATCAGATACAATATGATTATTTTTCAAAGATTCAGTACTTCAAAAACTGCGGCAACTAGTTGTTCATCTAGATCTGTGATTTATGCATTTATGCATTTATTAAAACATTTATTTTGTAGACAATAGCTTGAGTTTGTCAGAAAGTGTAACATGAATCATGGCTCTGAACATTTGCATCTGTTTTAACCCTGATGAACTCATGACCATAATATCATACACGTTGTATCAGTGCATGTGTGCAAGTTCCCTTTTGTGGTATTGAGCAGAAAGAAGTGCATTGTGGGATTGGGTGGGTAGGAAGTGGACAAATAACTGTCATGTTTAGGTGAAAATAAGAGGCAGAACTACTTCCTAACATGTGGCAATATAGTGTTAGAGCTGTTTGGAGTGATTTACAGTGGCTACACATAGTATCTGGACACTTAATACACATTTAAAATGATCTGAATGCCATTGCATTTTATAAAAAAACACAAAAAGCAAGTCATTTGTTGGAAACAGCAAACAGAACTCCCACGCCCCGAATGCTGACGTCTCTCTAAATGAATGAATCATGATGTTTTCTCATCTCTCTGCAGTGAAAGAAGAGCCGCGCAGCAGGCCGGCCGTGCACGAGTGTTTAGGGGAGGTCCTGCGTGTTTTGCGGCAGGTAATCAGCACGTACCCTCTGCTGAACACCGTTGAGACGCTCACCGCAGCAGGAACTCTTATCTCAAAGGTCAAAGGTCAGTCCAACTGCCATGTTAAACTCATCTTTTTAAACTCATGTCATTGGTTTCTCCTCCTCAAACTCTCACCCAAACCGTGATCGCAAATAATTCTGCACAAGCATCAGGTGAGCAAAGCCACATGAGATACGAGCAGTTACCACACAACTAACATCTGATCTTACGAAGGAAAAACACGTTTAGTATGCAAACATGAACAACTGAAATACAGGTGTTTCCACTTTTTCATTTAAACGTGATGTCACTTCTAGTTTTATTTGTTATCGAAGCAGAAGCTTGCGTTTGTGACCGTGAAGTTGTTCTCTTCTCTGTGTTTGTCAGGGTTCAGTTATGAAAGCACCACTGACGCTCAGAAGAAAGACTTTGAGAAGGCCATTGAAACCATTGCTGTGGCGTTCAGCAGCAAGTAAGACCTAACACAATGCTTTCACACAGATTACCTGCTCATTTACTTTATTATTAATTAAAATGCAATTATATTCAATTTAATTAAATAAATAATTTAATTAGATGATATATATATATATATATATATATATATTATATAGGTAATTGTTAAATTTTATTAAATTACATATATATATATATATATATATATATATATATATATATATATATATATATATATATGTATAAATAATTAAAATGTATGCATGCATTGAATCAGTGTATTAGAATGATTTCTATGTATGCATGCATTGAATCAGTGTATTAGAATGATTTCTGTAAAAATATTTTATATATATATATATATATACATAAAAACAAATATATATATATATACACACACACACACACACAGAACACAAACCACACACAGGTATATATCCCTTAAAACCACTTTTTAAAAAAAATGAAGGGATGCACCGATATGAACATTTAGGTCGATACCGATAATTCTTTAAATTTAAAAGCCGATAACCGATATATTGGCTGATAAATCCAAATCAAAACAATACATCTAAATCTAAAATAAAAATCCTTAATGCAAACAAGTCATGTTGCACTTAACTGTATTTTCCTTTTCGAAGAATGTGCATTATATACAAATATGTATTTATCGGCCGACACCGATATGGTAGCTGATATATCATGCATCCCTATAAAAATGTGAAATTTATACTGCTCTGCATTACCCATCATAACATTGCCTTGTGCATACAGATTTGGTCTAAGAATGATGACAGAAGAACAGAGAAGATCAAAACCTCTTTAATATCTCAGATGTTTTTCTATCCAAAAGATTAAAAGAAAATGAAATTAAAACTTTTCAGATTTTTCTAATGCTCCAGTAATCTCTTACGTGTCTCCTCTAGAGTTTCAGAAGAGATCTGAACAGTTTCTCAAGCTGTGCTCAGATTTACCAGGATATTGAATGCAGTCAAAAGTCAGAGCTCTCAATATGAACACAAATGCTCTGAGCTGCTCATTATTCTCATGAGTTCTGAGCTACAAAAGAGCAGCATCTGAGCAGTATTTTCTCTCTCTGTCAGTGTTTCAGAGCTGTTGATGGGAGAGATTGACAGCACTACTCTTCTGTCCCTGCCGCCGACAGAAAAGAGCAGGGTGAGTGTGTGTGTGTGTGTGTGTGTGTGTGTGCGGATGTTGCTGGAAGCGTGTGTGTGGGTCGCTTCCTGCGTTGTCTTGCAAGCATATTGTTTCCTCCACACCTCTATACAGACTCGACAGAGTCCCTGACGGCGCGAGTCTTCAAGAAACACTTCTTAGAATAGCACTGATGACAAATTAATCATTTTAATGTCCAGAAGAGACACTCAAATCATTTCCCAGAAACAACTAGAAGTCTCACTTCCTTAATTAAAATACACTTTGACATAGAGAAAAGTGTTTGTCATGCTAATTTGAATCTGTAGTTTACCACGTGATTACTCATTATTTACAGTAGTTCAGTTTTAGTCAAGAAACTTTTTTTAAAGCTCTACAAACTGCTAACAAACTTAAAGGGGCAATGCTATTTTAAAAATATAACTCTTCAGTGATACAATTTATTAATTTTTGGTGCAAAAACAAGGGCTTTTGAGTAAATAAACAATATAAATTTGAAAGATTGTTTATAATTATGTATTTATTCATAGCTTGTAAAAATAATATTGTTAAATGATTTTTTGTTTTCTTGGGGGGGGGGGGGGGGGAAGATTGTTTATAATTATGTATTTATTCATAGCTTGTAAAAATAATATTGTTAAATTAATGTGGACAGTTTATTGAAGTATTTATGTATTTATTCATAGCTTGTAAAAATAATATTGTTAAATTAATGTGGACAGTTTATTGAAGTATTGTTATTAGTTAGCCTTCGATTCTGCATTGCTATAAAATGATAAATAAAAAATAAACATCTGAATAATAATTATTAACTAGAAATAAACAGCAGGATAAAACTAAATATTAAATATTTATAATAAATATTATTTATTATAAAATGTATTATATTAAATATTAATAATATTTGTGAAAAGATAATTAAATAATAAGAATGTAAAATAAAAATAAATTAATGATTTTAGAATAAAAGCAACCAAAATAAAACAAAGAAAACTTTTTTATTTATTTTTATTTTTTTATATAAAATGTATTTTTAAATTATTAAAAGTTTAATTTCTGGGTGAATACTTCATTCCAAAATTACTAATATAACAAAAGAGTTGCATGTGATTTTCCAGTGTTGCGTATGATGGCGAGAGTGTGTTGAGTTTCTGCCTCCTCAGTAGTGCTTTCAGCCGCTGTAAGGTGAAGTAATGCTATATACAGTATTTCTAATAGAAAAAAATATTTGAGGTCAATGGGAGGACATGAAGTAGTGCTCTGTTCAGTGGTCCCCGAGGAGGCCACGCCGTCAGCCAGGACTGAGCGGATGATCCCTTCCAGTGTTGCTGGGTGACGTACTGCTGAAAACTATTTGAGTCAAAAGTGCTTTCAGCCGCTGTAAGGTGAAGTAATACTACTAATGGAAGCACCAGATCTGCCCCACAGCCCTGAGAAAAGGACAGCCGCTGTAAGGTGAAGTAATACTACTAATGGAAGCACCAGATCTGCCCCACAGCCCTGAGAAAAGGAAGTGCTATATACAGTACTGCATCTCACCACATGTCTCTGACTCTAACCTCAGCCTCAAATCAACATGAAATCAAAATCCAGACAGTTTAATTTCAAAATGCACATTATTACCGAAAATGTTAAAACTAGCTCTGCCTCTTTCCTGTGTGTGTTTAGTCGATGGAGGACCGTATCAGTTGTGTCCTCAGGTCAGGTCCCGAACGGAGGAGGGAAAATACGCACCACCCGGAACGCGCCGTGCAGGACTCACTGTTTTATTGTTGTAGTAATGCATTTAGCATTAGCGATCCCCAACGATATTGTGACCGAATGTAGTTATGCAATGTGTGCATCGTTAAATGACATGAGTTAAGAAAATGGCCAACAGAACTGATTTATATACTACTGCAATGATAACGAACATCACTCCCTGCAGCATAAGGTCCAGGTGACAAAATTATGTGCTATCGTTGCTTATGCGTAAAACCGTAGTCATTGTCCCTTTTAAGACTTCTCAGTGTGTATAAATAGAATATATACCTTTAAAGAGGTAAATAAAGTATAAGTTTGTTGGAAGATTGTAATATACCTTATATATATATATATATATATATATATATTTATTATTATTTACTGTAATGTACTGTAATGTAGTTCATATATGGGATGGCTGATGTTTATAATTTATATATATATATATATATATATATATATATATATATATATATATATATATATATATATATATATATATTGTTTTTTTTATTATTATTAAATTATTTGTTCATATATGGGATGGCTGATGTTTATAGCGTTATATATATATATCTATTATTTTTTTTTTTTTTTTTTTTTTTTCTTCTTTTTTTACACTTTTTTGTTTATTTTATTATTATTATTATTCTTATTTGTTTATATATGGGATGGCTGATGTTTACCGTGTGTGTCAGCAGTGAGTGCACAGGAAGTTGATATTCTCCTGCAGCGCAGTGAAGGCGGTGTGGACTCGGCTCTGAATTACGCCAAATCTATCGCCAAATACATGAAGGACATCATCAGCTACGTAGACAAGAGAATAGTTCTCGGTAATGCCATTTCTTGACTTGTCTGATGGTTTGTGAAACGCACGTGTCTGTCTCTCTTCTAAATGGTTTCCGGTAATATACTCAGACCTCTTGATATCACTGCATTTCAAAGCCATCCACCTGGACCTCTCTATTTTTCTCTTTCACAGAGAATGAGTTTTCTAAAGGTCTTCAGAGACTCTACCAGTCCTGCAAACAAAACATCATTCAGGTACATCGGCGTGCTTCCCTTGAGCTTGTTTGATTGTGTTTCTGCAGACTGAAATAACAATAGTGTTTATGTTGTAAAACAATCATCAAAAGAAAACAAATTCTGCCGTCAAGGTCAAAAACATCATTGTAAAAGACACCATTAAAACATAATAAACGATCATACGTGTTTTTTTTTTTTTTTTTTTTCTATTTTTAAATTATGATAATTTTATGGCGTTTTTTAATAAATACTACACACAAACAACTACAATTACATTAAACGTTTTACCACACAAAATTAAAAAACCATCAGCTCCAGTTACTGTAAACTTTTGTTTTATTGAAAAAAAAGCAACGTAAACATCGCCTGTGTTCCACAGAAAATTAAAAATCAGGGTCTCAGAGTTTTCTAGGGTTACATACAGAGGTAGTCCATTATCAAGTATTCCTTTATATTGAATACTGGAAATCTGAGGTTGTGTTTTTGGTCTCGAACAATGCAGTAACCTGCGTACCAATCCTAAAGGAGTTACTCAATCTTGTCTCCCGCGCTACCTCGATGAACACATGCCGTTGCGTCGATCCTGCTCTCTAGCGTCTCGGAGCAGGACTCAGAGCAGAGCTGCGGTTTACAGTCAGCCACAAACAACATTCGACACACACTCCATTTCGTAAGGTACCACACCTGAACCCTGACACAAACAATTAACCGCAGCATGCCAGCTGTGCAAAAATAGTTTGGCTCATGTAACCCCACAGTACTAACTAATCATGAAAAAAATTACACTATTTAATTTACATTTAAATTAAATTTATATCAACGCCATGAAAAATTTATTACATTTAAATTTATAATAATTCAATTTTAATCGAATAACGAATTTTTTTCTCTTGACTAAGATAACAGAAATGTGTGCTTATTGATGGTTTTGGGATGTTAGAAATAATTTAATTAAAAAAAAGATGCGAACTGTGCGAATCTTTGCGAGCATATTGATATTTTTGATTGGAAGGATACATATGGTTTATTGACTGTATATATAAATTTTACTGTTTTACATTTTATACTAATAATTTAAGTTTCTGTCACTTAAAGTTATATATAATTTATTTGTATTTACACATAAAGACGAGTGTTCAATTTGTTATAATATTAGAGATGTGTTTTATTTAATTTTTTTGATGTTGTATATTTAATGTAATTAAAAATAACCATCAAGCATATTTGGATCTTAATTTGAATTTGTTTATAGTAAAAATTGCTTACATATTCTTATATAAATATAAATAGATTAAATTCAAATTTTACTTATAAATATAATTACATTTTATTACAAGTTTCCACTTTATAATAATTTGAATGTTAATTTAAATAAAGAATATTTAATTTAGTTTTAAGAATATATTAAAAATGATTTTATTACATTTTCGTTGATGTTATAAACTCACTGTACATTTACAAATTAAAAAATTATTAAGTTTATTATATTATTATTATATTACACGATATTATAAATTTGTTTTATTATATTTTATATTTTATAACACAATAAATATTGTATTTAAGTTTATTAAACTATATATAAAAATATTATTAAATAACATCAAAATTAAAAATAATACATTTAATGTATCATTTTAATGTTTTAATTTCTAATTTATTTATTTTGGGTTTTGAGTGACCTGGATGTGTTCTTGGCATCATTTACGAGATTTACCCAAGGATGTGTTCTTGGCATCATTTACGAGATTTACCCAAGTGGATCTAATAAAAAAAATGTAATAAAAAATGAAATTTTCTTGTTCAGCCCATGACGCAGCGCAGGCAGGAACATGAGAAGAAGCGCAGAGACATTAAAGAGCAGTGGCAGAGGGCCAAGAGAAAACTGGTAAAGATTCAGTCCATCCTTAACTAACCAAATAACTCGACTAAACCCTGCTAAAGCAAAGATATATGCATTAAATGTGCATTTGTGTTCATGCATTTAGAGATGAATGTGTTTGTGTTCATCAGGCCGATGCCGAGAGTAATCTCCGTAAGGCACGTCACTTGTACGAGAGCCGCTATGAGGAGTACGAGAGAGCTCGGACAGTGGCCAATAAGTTGAAGAAGAACAAAGCGGAACAGGAAGTGGCTCAACCACTAAAGCTCTGGACAAGAAGAGACGACTTGAAGAGGAAGCACGCAACAAGGTCAGCCAGCTCAAACAGGAAATGACCTAACAAAAAAAAAATCAACACATTCTTTTATCATCTCCTACATTTTATTTTTGTTATTAAATTTAATTATTTATTTTATTAAATTACATTTATTAATTTTTTTTTCAACTAGTATGTTAGACTATTTTTTGTTAGGTAAAACCATACTTATTTATTTTGATTAAATTACATTTATTAATTTTTTTTTCAATATAATTTTTTTTTATTCTTACCTGTATTTATTTATTTTTTATAATTTTTTTAAATAAAGAAAATTGCATAAATTGCATACATTTTTTGCATAATTACTTTTTTAGGATCATAGGATTTTGAGATTATTTTCATGACAATTGAATTGAATTTTTATACAGTAATGAGAGTTTTAAAATAATGTCACAATGAAAATCTGAAATCTGACTTAAAGCAAGCAAGATATCATTGCTCATTTATTTTATTTCATTTTGGGGTGATTTTATAATATTGATGCAACAATTCCAAGTTACAAGTACTTTTTGGCTGTGGCTTCAATAACAGCAAAACAATCAAGTCGACTGATTTATCTTCATGATATATCCGCTTTAAGATGAATGTGTTTGTGTGTGCAGGCGGAGGAGGCCGAGGCGACGTATCGCACCTGTATCGCAGACGCCACGACACAGCAGCAGGAGCTGGAGGACATGAAGGTGAACGTGCTCAAACAGATCCAGGAACTCATCAGACAGACCGATCAGATCCTGCGAGCGGTGAGTCATAGCCTGTATATTTTTTAATATTTATTATATACACTGCTGGTCAAAAGTTTGCCATCAGAACGATTTTTAATGTTTACAGGAGTTTCTTCTGCTCATCAAGGCTGCATTTATTTGATTAAAAATACAGGAAAAAATGTAATATTGTGAATTAAATTATAGTGATGTAATAATAACATTTTTCTATTTTAATATACATTAAAATTTAATTTATTTCTGTGATCAAAGCTGTATTTTCAGCATCATTACTCCAGTCTTCAGTGTCACATGATCTTCAGAAATCATTCTAATATGATGATTTATTATCAGTGCTGGATTCTTAGAAGAGCATTTAGTTAAAATAGAAATCTAAATGTTTATGCTTTCTTTTTTTTTTTTTTAAGAAATTAAAACACTTTAGACACCAAGGATTTGTAGGCCAATAATTTATATTGTTATAAAATATTTAGATTTGATAAATGCTGTTCTTTTTTACTTTATTTCATCAAAGAATCCTGCACAAAAGTACACAGTTTCCCCAAAGAAATATTTGACACACCACTGATGATATTTCTAAATAAGACAATCAGCATATTTAGAAATGATGATCTAAGATCATTGACACTTTATACTTGAGTAAAAGCTGATGGAATTCGCTTTGCATCCCGAGCCACTAAATTAGATATTAAAGGATATAAAATAGAAACCATTATTTTTTATTGTAAATCCATTTGGCAACATTACTGGTTTTTTTTTTCTGTATTTATATATGTATAAAATGCAGCCTTGATGAGCAGAAGAGACTTCTTTAAAAACATTACAAGTCTTACTGATCCCAAACATTTGAACGTCAGTGTATATAATTATTATTTACTTCTTTTACAATAAAAAAATAAAAGTAATATATATGTATATATATAATTAATTATATTACAAAATATATATATATATTTTTTTTATTATTATAAAAAAATTACTACAATTACTATTGCTTTCTATTTAATTTCTAAATATTCATATTTTATTTATATTCTTCTATAGATATTATTTATATATATATATATATATTTTTTTTTTTCTTTTTTTTTTTTGCATAAAGAATATTTGAATATTATGCTCCGGTTGTGAGTTTAATGCATCCTCTTCCTCTCTATCCAGTGCACCATCTCGTACTACCAGACGATGCATGTGCAGACTGCAACGCACTGCCCTGGTTCGCAGTTCCAGGCGCTCTGTGAGAGAGCTGTAAGGCTGTCACGATCCCGGTCAGCAGATGCACTGGCGCAATGTCAAAAACCTGCAGCTCCTTTTACAGATGACGATACGAGTCACCAGTTTGAGCCGTACTCGGCGTCCATGAAATGACTTAATCCAAGACTCATTTGCTTTAAGGATCAGTGGTCAAGAGCAAAGCATTGACTTTAGTCACAATATAATACTGGATTAAACCGTAATAGACTGTTGTCACATGCCCTCATGTTTAACTGAAATGACTTAATCTCATCTTAAATGCTTCAGGAATTAAATGAAATATTGAAGTAACTTGTCGTTTTGAATTCAGAAGGAAATCAGGTTTTTATTTTTTAATCAGGCACGTTCGGACCCGTAACAACAGTCGACGGGATCTACAAACCCCGTAACAACAGTCTCTGTAATGACCAGCGGCAGAACAGCTCTGAAGCGTCGCCCACTGCAGAGGATACAGACCTCCAACACACAGGAAATGTAACGAAACAAAAAATCAAAATATACTGTCAGTTTTACAGACCGCCAACACACAGGACATGTACTGAATTTATCCATTATAAGAGATTGTTTATCATTGCAGTTACAATATTTGATGTGATTTGGTCTGCACTGTAATTTTGAAATGAATAGAGTGGTCATGTGGACTTGTGTGCTGTTTTGTTTTTGCAGGTAGAGACCATCATCAAGCTCATAAGTCCTGGCCGTCCACTCTGAGTGACACTGACAGTGTCGGTCCGGGAAGTGGACTGGGATCCCCGACCTCTAGCACAGGTACGAAACAAATCCAAAACAGTCTGGGTTACAGTAATAAAATCATTTTTTATAAACAATGACATTGTGGTCTCAGGTGACATCTCAAAACCTTCAAGGCCAGTTTCTGCCGCCACCTTGTCATCCAATGAAGATTTAGAGGAGCGAGATGGTGCCATGACCCCGTTTGAACGAAGTGAGTGACAGATTACAGAGAGAAGCATCGGAGAAGCAGGAGACTTAAAGGAATAGTTCAACCAGAAATGAACATTTGCTGAAAATCGTCTCACCTGCAGATCATCCAAGATTTGTTTCTTCATCAGATTTGGAGAAATGTAGCATTGCATCAGTGTCTCAGCAATGGATGCTCTGCAGTGAATGGGTGCCGTCAGAATGAGAGTCCAAACAGCTGATAAAAACATTACAATAATCCACAAGTAATTGGCTGAAGTGACGATCTGAATTTTTGCTTTAATGATGGATTTGTTTCTTGCAAACATGCAGCGTTTGTCTTCTTCAGATGTGAACTGATGGACTGGAGTGGTGTGGATTATTGTGATGTTTTTTGTGACTCTCATTCTGACGGCACCCATTCACTGAAGAGCATCCATTGATGAGACACTGATGCAATGCTACATTTCTACAAACCTGATGAAGACACAAACTCATCTACACCTCGGATGACCTTAAGGGATAATTTTTGGGAAACTTAAGCTCTCTGTTTAATTTCTATGCTGTCTAGGAGAAACAAAAAATACTTTAAAGAGATCTTATTTAGTCGATATAGTTCTGTGTAGAACATAGTAGTGATATATGTTGAGTATGTCTGGGTGTTTTAGGTTTAAATGGGATGGAGCCAGAAAGCGTGGCACCCACTGGACCTTTCAGAAACGTGGGATTGTCCAAAGCCGCAAAAACCCATCGGTGTGATCCAAGCCAGCAAAAACCCATCAGATCACCTGATAGAAGGTTATTGTAGCAGGGAATGTGACAGCTACGTTTATTTCCAGGGCGCAGAATGTGAAGAGGTGAGACCTATTCCAGTGGATTTATGTATATGTTATAGATACCTGCAGATCACCTGATAGAAGGTTATTGTATGTACGGTCAGATCTCTGATGTTCAACGTCAAGCCACATTTATTTATATAGTGCTTTATACAATAAACAGGAAAATAAAAATACATTCAATTATGACACAGCTTCCATTTCAGCTGATTCAGTATTTTTATTCAGTTAACCCCTTAACTGCCACCCCCATTTTTTAAAATAGACATTAAAGTGCACTATCCAAACTTAAATTGTTGTATTTTATGAACACTTTGGAATATAGACCTAAGGTTGGCCTCTTTTTTAAGAAGACAATTAGCAGATTTTGGCATTTTTTTTCAAAAAATAATAAAATAATCAAAAAGTTATAGACTGTTTAAATGTACTGTAAATAAAATGCGCTATATAATTTTTATTTTATTTATTATAAATATTTTACTATAACAGGGGGTTTTACTCTAATAATTGGTATAAAATTAAAAGCCTTGTGTCTAAATAAGTTAGTGTTCCAAATTTGTGAAGTTGATATGAAAAAAAAATGGAGGTTCCTGTTGAGATTTTATTTAGGATGCTCATACCACAAACAGCCACTGGGAGCCACCAAAACTCCTTAGAATTGTGGTATTAATAATTTTCTTCCCTAGATTTCTCTCTGTCAATTTTACTTCAATACTCAAACTAACCACCAAAAAATGGAATCCTGGACTCGAGACCTTTCTCCAATGATAGGTTTGTTGCCAAGATTATAAAAAGTTTTTTGATTCTAAAAGACCGTAATTGCATTTTGTAATATGACACTTGACTAGCCGCCCACTAAGGGGGAGAGATACCGCCATAAGATTCTAAAGTACCTATTTCCATGGTAACGCGAATGTCTCAGGAATGCAATCTTGGGCTTCTAAGCTTTCAAATGATATATAATTTATGATGATTACTAAAAGATTTTATAGAGAAAAAGGACAACAACAAAAAAGAGCGCCAAGCGTCCCACAGGTGACAGTTAAGGGGTTAAAGGTTTATTCTCATCCGATGTCTCAGACACAGTGTCACATGTGTTTGTGTGTTTTAGTGTTTCCTGGCGTGTCATAAAAAGTGTCTGGAGTCTCTGGCCATCCAGTGCGGTCCATGCTAGAAAGCTCTCCAGGGCCGTCTTCAGCTCTATCCCGGCCGTGATTCCTCTCAGTCCCTCCTGCAGGGCGACGTGCATCACAGAGATCGAGAGGAGATCTGCCCTCAAGAAAAATTTGAAAACAGACGTAAAGCTCTGAAACAGTATTTTCCCTCTTTTCCCCCATTTCCGGGATGCGTGTTGGCTCTGTTCCGAAGGGTGGGGTCCTGGCCGTTTTTCCCTGTTTTCTGCCTTGTGCCTGAATTGTTTTTACCTCTGATACCATCTGCATATTCCATATAGCGCCTAGGCTACCACTTGAAGAAAAAACTGGAGTAAAATAGCAACATCTCCAAGACTATGCAACCAGAATAAAAAAAGTTTATAAAAATATAAACACTCACTATACCAATAATAAAAATAAGGGAATAGCCAGTTCTTTATAACACCTGGTAAGAGCCCCTGAACATTGTGCAATAATAATAATAGAGAAAAAAAATAGTGAACTTTTAGAGAAAATGATAAAAAGTTTTGTGTGGTGGATTATAGTTTGATTCATCATGCTTTTCATGGCTCAAATAGTTCATAAGTTTGAGGTTATGACTCAACACTGAGCAAAAATACACAATTTGGTGCATAGGCGGATGTTTATATGGCATGTAATGTAGAATCAATGAGATCTTATACAGTATTAGCAGATACGGACCAAAAGGCTATAAGTAATGAGTCTTGGCTCTATAACAGTAGCTCCAATAATAGAATGCGATTGAATTGATCCAAACGATAATGCAATCAGAGAATCATGAAGATCACAAATAACGTACCTCAAAAGATCCTGACCTCAAATTTAGACTCTATTTTTCTCAAAAAATACATAACAAAAAATATTGATGGAGATCAGTAAAGCGAGCTGCTTCAGCCCATAATGTTCCAGTTGGAAATATACTTTAGTATTCTGTGAAGTTTACTTCAGTAATAGATTTGACGAGCTGAAGTACTATTTAGCCTAAACGACCTTTTACCCGATTAATAAAACTCTAAACTATCCATCAGATGACAAGAGTAGATGGTTTACGACAGGTTTAACATTATTTAGAGGCCTTTGTGCATCAAATATGAATGCTTTTTTAATGCTTAATGCTTTTCTTCGCACGTCTCCAGGGAATCTATCGTGTGAATGGAGTGAAGACGCGTGTGGAGAAGCTGT
>NC_056573.1:26816762-26817006 GCF_018340385.1 Cyprinus carpio | reverse complement strand
AAAAAAAAAAAAAAAAAGCAAAAGCAACTAAAAAAAAAAATAATTGCAATAACAAAATAATTTGGTAGTTGACAAATAACATGAACTTTTATTTTAAATTTCAAGATTTTCAAATATATGAGACTGCATACAGGTGCTGTAACTGTATGAATATAAATCAAGGAATTGCTGAATTTTATCAGGGAATATAAAACATTGATGTATCATATTAATGAAAAGTTCTTATCTTTTTCTCTCTCTCTCT
>NC_056573.1:26752503-26816182 GCF_018340385.1 Cyprinus carpio | reverse complement strand
GTGTTTTTGTTTTGTATTATATTTGATGCATCATGCTTTTATGGCTCAAATAGTCTGATATAGTTTTATTTAGTGACTCAAACTGAGCAAAAATACATCAAATAGTCTGATATAGTTTTATTTAGTGACTCAAACTGAGCAAAAATACAATTTGGTGCATATGCTGATATTTATATGGGCATGTAATGTAAATCAATGAGATCTTTATAACAGTATATCAGATACTGACATAAAATGCTATAAATATTAGTCTTGGCTCTATACAGTAGCTCCAATAATAAGATGAGATTGAATTGATCCAAACATATAATGCAATGCAAGAGAATTCATGAGAGATGCACAAATAAACGTACCTCAAAAGATCCTGACGATCAGATTTAAGACTCTGATTTTTCTCAAAAAATAAATAAAAAAAAATATTGATGGAGAATCAAGTAAAGCGAGCTGCTTCAGTCCAGTAAGTGTTCATTTGGAAATATGACTTTAGTTATTCTGACGTTTACTTCAGTAAAGATTTGACGAGCTGAAGGTACATTTAGCCTAAACGACCTTTTACCCGATTAATAAAACTCTAAACTATCCATCAGATGACAAGAGTAGATGGTTTAGAAAGGTTTAAAACATTATTTAGAGGCCTTTGTTGCATCAATATATGAATGCTTTTTTAAGGCTTAATGCTTTTCTTCGCAAGTCTCCAGGGAATCTATCGTATGTGAATGGACCTCGGTGAAGACGCGGGTGGAGAAGCTGTGCCAGGCGTTTGAGAAACGGTTTTAAAGTAGCTGGTGGAGCTCTCTCAGGCGTCACTCCACACGACCATTCAGCAACGTGCTGAAGCTCTACCTCAGACAGGTGAGTCAGCTGACACAGAGAGATGTTCCTGTGAGCAGACATCACAATCATCGCCTCTGTGTCCTCCTCAGCTCCCAGAGCCCATCATGCCCTTCCGTATTGTTAACAAAGCTCTGATGGGACGGCCAAGGAAAGCCTGAAACTCGGAAGCACCGGAGGCCGGCTCGAAGCCGGCGAGGGCGTGAAGAGCCCAGAGTGGTGGATGGATCGTGAGGTCAGAAACCGATGCCTGAAAGTGCGGTCTTAGTGGGAGGAAACTCCGAGAGCTGCTCAAGCGTTTGCCGCCTGCTAACAACGCCACGCTCAAGTACATCATTCGACACCTGCACAGGTGAGATCCTGCAGCATCATACCTTAAGAAACAGATTCATAACATACAGCAGGGTTTATAAACCGTCGTGATTCACAAAGAAACTGAAGGAGGGTCTGTGACATTGAGAAATGTCAGTGCCATATTAAATTATATATATATATAAATTATGTATATTCTTTAAGGTATAAGTAAACCTAAGTTGCATATTAACTTTATGATAATTATTTATAATTAATACTATTAATATTAAATCAAAATATTGGCACTTTGATGTAAACTTTAGAAAAATGTGATAAAATATTGTTTAAATGTATCATAAAATATTTATAGAAAGCCTATAACTTTACTAACTCTTAGAGGGTACATTATTTAATAATAATTATAATTTTAACAATTAAATAATTATAAAAATATAAACAGTTTTATTAATAATATTTTATAATAAATGTAAAAAATTATTTTAAATCAAATTTTTAATCATTTAATTCATAGGAGTTCAGCAAAACAATTTTATGAATAATATTTTATATTTTATTTAATAATATTTTATCTATATTTTATCTATAAAGTCATTAATAATTTTATATTTTAAGTATTTGTTTTATTATTTTTATAACTTGAGTCTAATAGTCTAATAATAATTTAATAGTTTAAATATTAATATTTTAATTAATGAAGTCTAATAATTTTAATAAAGTTTTTCAATTTTAATTTAAATCTAATTTTTAATCATTTAAACCATAGGATTTCAGCAAAAAAAAAAAAAAAAAGCAAAAGCAACTAAAAAAAAAAGAAAATAATTGCAATAACAAAATAATTTGGTAGTTGACAAAATAACATGAACTTTTATTTTAAATTTCAAGATTTTCAAATATATGAGGGCGACTGCATACAGGTGCTGTAACTGTATGAATATAAATCAAGGAATTGCTGAATTTTATCAGGGAATATAAAACATTGATGTATCATATTAATGAAAAGTTCTTATCTTTTTCTCTCTCTCTCTGTCAGAGTGTCTGAGTTGGAGCAAGATAATAAAATGAGCGCCAGTAATTTAGGCATCGTGTTCGGCCCGACCCTGATGAGACCCAAACCCACCGGAGCCACGGTGTCCCTGTCGTCTCTGGTGGATTACCCTCATCAGGCGCGCATCGTAGAGGCTCTGATCGTCTTCCAGCACATCGTCTTCGTCTCGTCCTCTTCCTCGGTCAGCTCTCCAGGCCAGAGCCAGGTCTGCACTGATTGATATCTGATCTGATGTAGTTTATACAGGAGAGTCAGTGATGGAGGATTGATGGGGTTCGATCACAACTCATTTCTGATGACGTGTGTGATTTTGTAATGTATTCCTTTATTCAGGACTGTGAGACTGGAACTCATGAAGAGTCAAACAGAGCAGATCTGGAATGTGGTGAGATATATATATATATATATTAGAAATATTAGAAATAGTAAATAATGTTTTTTATTATTTTAAATATTAATTAAAATACTGATATTATTAATTATACTGATTATGCTGATATTAGGTTTGTAATATATATATATATATATATATATATATAGAGATAATATATATATATATATTATATATATAATCTATATGCAATTATAATTAGTATTAATAATATTTAAATGATATTTTATCTTTATAAAACCTATTAAAATATTTTAATTTTAATATATATTTATTTATTTAAATATTAACATTTAAATATAAATATTATTTAAAAAAAGAGTGGATCTGATGATTTTTAATATTTAAAATATTCATATTATAAAATACTTTCTGTGCTTGAGTTTGTGAATTGTGTTGGGATATATATTAGA
Source organism: Cyprinus carpio (assembly GCF_018340385.1). NCBI lineage: Eukaryota > Metazoa > Chordata > Actinopteri > Cypriniformes > Cyprinidae > Cyprinus > Cyprinus carpio. Next base: position 26,813,187 of record NC_056573.1, on the reverse strand, counting down.
AATATTATAATTATAATGGATACATTTTTTATTTTTTATTTTAAATATTATTATGTTTTAAATATGTTAAGTAATATTTTCTTTAATATTTTAAATATTGTTTTTATTAATATGTTTTTTTTTCTTGGGTTTGTGAAATAAGAGGATTTGGAATATGTTTAATATTTAAAATATGTGAGTATTATTATATATTAGGAAAAAATATATATATTAAATAATGTTACATAAATATATATATATATTTTTTTACATTTGAATATTATAAAATAATATTATGTATCCATAGTTTCATGAAATAAGAATTAATATTATGATTTAAACTAGAATTAGAAATTGAAATATAATTAGAATCAGTAGTTTAGTAGTAAACTGCTCAAATGTTCATGATATCACAGTTCAGATCACAAAATAATTTTTTTTAATTTTTATTAAATCGTGCTGTTCTACCTCTGATCGAGTGTATGTGTGTTCCTCTCTCTCTCTCTTCAGGTCATTCCGTGGGTTCCTCTGGTTCTCAGGAGCGCTCGCTGGACTCAGACTCTGACGTGGAGGATCTGAGCAGAGGAAGCCGACTGCAGCGCCCTCCTCTGGTGAGTCAGGAGAGTGAAACCAGCACAGAAGACGACCAGATGAGTCCCAGAGCGAGTCTGGACCTGAGCGGATGGTTCCAGAGACCATCCCAGAGCAGACCGTCAGTGAAAACACCGCAGAAAACCACCCAAAAACAATAACACAGACCAAAAAGACAGGCCAAAAAACAGGAGAACAAGTGTTATTTTCATATACATTAATTCCTAAAAGTCAGATGAATAACCTTAAGAATAAGGTTTTGACTGACAGGCGAACTCATATGACCTCTCAGTGACCTCTCACGCCGTTTTTTCTAGAACTGCGATCAGTGTAGTTTCACGTATTAGCCGATATGAACTGGATGTTTATATAATGTTGGTCTCTTTAATCAGGTGGTTATATTCTCTTATATACCACCACATTCATAACCCAGAACTGGGATACAATAATTACCGTCTTTCAGAAACAAACATAAACATCATTATTATAATTGAATAGGATCTCAAGGCGAGTCAGTGTGTTGTAGATATAAAAAGTGCTTGCTTACAGTCTGATTTTTACGATACATTTTTGTTGGAAAGTACATGTAGAAACTTGTAACATTGTATTTTACAATATTTATTATAGTTTCATCAATGCACTGGAGTTTTTCATTGTTTATTGGCAAATAAGCATAAAATGGATTGATCTAACAGCCGGACTGCTGGTCAGTGCTGGTTTTAATGCTTGTGTGATGCATCATAAAATGCTTATGCATATTTCTCTCCCAAACTTTGGCTTGGTTTGTAATAGTGTGTATATTTCATTACTAATGTTGTTCCAGCAGCACTGTACTGTCTAACTCAATATAGTTTAAAGCATCCTGGGACTGTAGTTTCATCTCAACCATGTTAACTAAAGCCTTAACCATTTGACTTGACTGATAACTGCAGAACACAGCTGTTCACCAGACATTTGTGAGTGAATCGAAAACCCGTTTGTATATTCTGAAACTGTATATATTCTTAGAAAACATTTAAATGCAATAAATCTAATTTCTACTACATTTGCAATGCATAATTTAGTTTGTAGACTTTTGTGCTTGAGTTGGGATTTAACTTCTTTTTTTTTTTGCCATTAATGCATTAAAATATTTATAACACAGTAACAAAACCATTCATTAAACAAAAATGTATTTATTTTTTTATTTTGCAAAAAAAAAAAAAAAAAAAAACATCCAAGATTCAAGTTTTATGGAAATTGAAGATAAAACTAAATTCATAATTGTTGCTGGGTTTGACAGATCTGGAATATGGTGGACTATATATTAGAAATAATATAATTAGAATGAATAAATATTTAAATAATATTTCTATCTTTTTTATTTTTAATATTTTTAATTAGAATGTGTTGAAATATAAAATAATATTATTCAATATTAATTCAAATATATATATTAATATACTTAAGTTGGGATTTAACTTTTTTTTTTGCAATTAATGCATTAAAATATTTACAACACAGTAACAAAACAATTCATTAAACAAAAATGTATGTATTTTTTCATTTTGCAAAAAAAAAAAAAAAAAAAAAAAAAAATCCAAGAATTAAGTTTTATGGAAATTAAAGATAAAACTAAATTCATAATTGCTGCTGGGTTTGACAGATCTGGAATATGGTGCACTATATATTAGAAATAATATAATTAGAATTAATAAATATTTAAATAGTATTTCTATCTTTATTATTTTAAATATTTTTTTAATTAGAATGTGGTGATATATAAAATAATATTAAATATGAATTCAAATGTGTATATTAATATACTTAAGTCGGGATTTAACTTTTTTTTTTGCCATTAATGCATTAAAATATTTACAACACAGTAACAAAACCATTCATTAAAAAAAAAAAAAAATTCATTTCGCAAAAAAAAAAAAAAAAAAAAAAAAAAAAATCCAAGAATTACGTTTTATGAAAATTAAAGATAAAACTAAATTCATATTTGCTGCTGGGTTTGACAGATCTGGAATATGGTGGACTATATATTAGAAATAATATAATTAGAATGAATAAATATTTAAATAAAAATATTATCTTTATTATTTTAAATATTTTTGAATTGGAATGTGGTGATATATACTTAAGTTGGGATTTAACGTTTGTTTTTGGCATTAATGCTTTAAAATATTTACAACACAGTAACGAAACCATTCATTCAACAAAAATGTATTTATTTTTCATTTTGCAAAAACAAACAAACAAAACAATCCAAGATTCAAGTTTTATGGAAATTAAAGATAAATCTAAATTAATAATTGCTGCCGTCCATCACAAGAATCATCCATTATAAAACAAACAAAACAAAGCCTGTCACACGACAAACACAAAGTAAAACATCTGCAGCTCTTGAGAAAAATGACTGTTCTTCACTGTACGAGTCTGTATGTGATGTAGCGTCCGGCCGTTTCACTGGGACGGATGATCTTCACCACCTGTTCCACAGAAAACACACCGCTCCACCTGTGTGTGCTGTTCAACGCTGATGAATCCACACTCACACAGTTCAAACTATATAATCTCTCACTCCTTTCATAGTAAAGCATCAGATTTCAGCTTAAAGTCACACAAAGACTGTGTTAAAAACTTACCTGCCCTCGTTTCAGCCCAAAATACCGTGCCACGGGATCACTGGACTGGATTCTGGGTAACTGTGTCTCCTTGAGTTTACTGATTACAGTCAAGAAAAGTGGTTCACAGAGAAGAGCCAACTACTGATCAACCTGCCGTTCACAGGTGAAGAGTGTGTGTTCCAATACTCTCCCTAATCCCAGTTTACTAGATAGTCAACAGTGAGTGGGTTTTTCTGACCAGTGGCGGAGAGGAGAGGGTTTGGGAAACCTGTCCGGAAACAGTCGCTTTTTCAGTTCCGTCTGACACTTTTAAAAGTATCACTTCACACACGTGCCGTTGCTATGGATACTATCTGGCCAGCAGCTCGGTCACTTCCTCTCTCGTCATAACAATGTGTTCAGGGACCAGCTGAAGGAGAAAGACAGAGCCAATCATGAATAAATTAAAGATTTTCTGTAGAGATGCACCGATCTTTCTAAGAACTATAGTTAACAGCATATACGAACAAAAATCTACTTTTTTCAATGTAAAATTTTATTTCATAATAGAGAAAAAAAAAATAAACATTACAATTTTTCCCAAACTGCACTAAATTACAAGATGTTCTCGCACTCAAACAACTATATATATATATATATATATATATATATATATATATATATAAAATAAAATGTTTTGTGCTTGTGTTAAAAAATAAAAAAGATTATAATTTAGTAGTTTTTGTTCTTTTAACAGATCACAATATTTGTTAATATAACAAATCTTAATATGATTTTTAATAAATATTTATATTCATAATTGTTGTATTTATATTATTAATGTTTTAAATAATATACATTTTAATCAATATCTTAAATATCCGTATTATAAAATATATTCTAATAATTAGAAGTATGAAAAAATTATAATTTAGTATTTTTTTTGTTCTTTTAAACAGCAGATTTTAATTGACCAATTTCCAATATAATTAAAAAAAAATAATATTTACATTTCAAATATTTCTATTAATATTATTTAAATTAATGTTTTTAAATAACAAATATTTTATATATTTATATCTCAAATATTTTTTTTTGAGCTTGGGTTCTAATTAAACTAATAATTATAATTTATTACGTTTTGTTCGTTTAACAGCAGATCTTAAATGTTCATCGTCCCAGATTAAATCGCTAAATATTTGTTAATATAACAAATCTCAATATGACTTTTTTTTGTTTAATATTTGAATTAATATAACTTAAATAATATAATAGATTTAGGGTAATTTTTGCTTCTTTTTTACTACATTTTGTTAGAAAAAATAAAGATATTTTAATTTTATTTTTTTTTATTTTTTATTTGACAAATAAAAAGAGAGAGAAAGATTTCCTGTTGCATGTAATGCGTCACAATCCGTGGAAAGCGTCTCACCTCGTGCTCGGTGATGTTTATGAGCAGCTCTTGCTGTAGAAACTGTTCCAAGATGTATTTTGGTGCCATATCAACCAAAGACTGCAGAATCATCAGGTGGAACGGGTCAAGTGATGCAGTTCAGACGTGTGTTTGAGGCTTCAGGTGAGATCGGTGTCGTACCTGTTTAGCAGAAGGAGTCATGCCCGTCTGGACTACGATGATGGCCCGGGTGATGTTCTCTTCCTGCATCCGCTGGCAGTACATCTTAATGGTCTTGATGCCCACTTTCGTCTCCTCTGTTGAACACAAAACACTCAGATAAGCAGGTATGAAACGCTCCGCGTCACACGGACTCCTGCATCACATCTCACCTGGAAAGAACACAAACATCTGGTCGGTGGGGTCGTCATTGTGGGCCACCAGCACAGTGAGGTCTGTCCGTCTGGGGCGACCCTCGCTGGGTCTGTCACCAAACTGACCTCTGAACTCATGCAAGGTCTGGTCCAGCTCATCTTGGGTCACCAGATACCCTCGATCATGGCACAGCTAGACAACATTCATTTCTAGCGCATTATAAACGCAGCTAAGCATCCTGAAATATATCTTTATGTATGAAGACCTAGTTTATGCTGTGAAAAATCTATATGATAAATGTGTAAAATATAATTAAAAAAATATAAAATATAAATCACTGAAGTGCTGCATAGTTATGTATTTATTTAAATGTTTTTATTATTACTTTTTAAGAATTTTTTACATTTATTTTAAATAGTTAGATCTTATTTTTAATTTTTTTTTTTTTTACAGTTTTTCTCTTCTTTTCCCCTGATCTAAAATGTGTGGAATTTATACTAATGTTTATATTCTCTTGATTTTGTGCATTTACTTTTTTAAATGTATAAAGACCCAATTTAATATTATTAATATGCATAAAATATTATTTGGAAAATATTTAGTTTACTTTTTTCTATCCACTATAGTACATCACTGTAATGTGGTATTTATTTAAATAATTTTTATTTACTTAAATCAATTTAATTTGTGTTTTATTATTATTTCTTTAACCTGAATATTTTTTATTTACTTTAAATTATTTAATTAGATCTGCAGACCCCTGATCTAAAAGGTGAAATTTATTCTAATGTTTATATTCTCTTAATTTTGTGCATTCGCGTTCACTTCCCTTAGTCTGTATTCATAATTAAATATTATTTTAGATTAGTGTCTTTTCTTGTTCAATGCCTGTATAAGCGATTTAACTTTAATCACACGGTTCTGTTGATCTTATGTCCACGTGTTTAATGTAAACAACTTCCAAACGAAATTTATGAACGCAGAAGAGTTTACACACCTGCATTATGGTCTTGCGGATTTTCCATAATCGATAAGTTTCTTCTTCATCATCCATCAGCGCGCTCTGAAACAACCTGCTTTCAAACTCCGCGCACTTCCTGTCACCAGACACGTGCTCACAGAGGAGGTGAAGGACCCCTGCGTGGTGTCCAATTCATTGCCAGGGACCGCAGTCCTGTCACGTGAGCATCATCTGCATTTAAAATGTATTTTCATTTAACATTTAAATATCAAATATTGTCTATATATATTTTAACTAATTTTCAGTCATACATTTTGAAACTGTAATGAAACAATAATAATAATTATATATATATAATTATTTTATTGAGACCTGAGACCACAGCAGCTGTTTGGAGACATATATTTAAAAATATATATTTAAAATAAAAAAATTTTCATGAATATAGAGTTTTTGAGAAATAAATGAGAGATGATCTGTAAACTGTGGCGGGTTTGTGTATAAACCTTGAAATATTTTTGTACGGTTGTATACGATTAAATATGCACGTTTTTGAATAAGGCGTTTCTGATTGGCCGAGGCTGACAGAAAAGGCGTGTCTTGCCCATATATGGGCGCGGCTTCGTGCCGCAGTCTGTGGTTGTTTCAGCGGGCGCTGCGGAGCTCGAGCTTCGCTAAAGTCATGGTAAGATCCCAGACAACACCTTCACCTGCTGTTTAACGAGTGTTTAGAGTAACTTGTGTTGTCGGGCTGCTAGTTAACGTAGTTGCTTTAAGTAGGTGTTTATTTGTGGCTCCTGTGCGTCTCCGTTACTTCACTCCGGTGCAGCATCGTTAGCCGTTAGCTTTAATGATGTAGCGTTAATCATAACTCTGTGGGCTTAGCTGTGCCTGAAAATTAATTCATATGCGTTTTGTTCGGGGTTTTTTTTTTTTTTTTTTTTTTAATTTTATTTTTTATTTTTTTTTAACAAAACGACTCTGTTTTGTCAGCAGACGGAGATTTAGGCCTGGTTTGTGTTTAAGCGTTATGCTTTCATATTTAATCGCGTGGATAAAAACCAGCAATCGTCAATGATTATGTAATAATTTATGTTTTATTATTAAAAGTAATCAGTTACGCAGTTATGTGCGTTTATTATTAAGACTAACCAGTGATAACGTTGGTTTTTATTAAGAGTAATTAATTATATGGAATTGCATTATCAGTAGTATTAAAAGATTATTATATTATTTAGGTTTTATTAAATATAATCAATGCATGTTTCCTAAATACGCTAATGAGTGTGATGCATGCTTTATTGTAGGGTGTTGCACGTGCATTAACACATCTAAAAGATGTCATATCTTAATATTAGTATGCAACATAAAAATCACTCCAGGTTGATGTGTAATGTGATTTATTATTAAAAGAACAGAATTAGTTGAGCTCTGGTAAGCCTGTAATGGGTTACTCTCAGATCTGTTTAGCTTTGACTAGTCTCAGTTGTAGGATGTTTCAGATGAATCCTGTGTTTTCTGTACACTATCCCACAGACGGAAAGTCTGCATTAAGAGCTCTAGACATTATCACTATATAAAGTGTGTCTAGCTCAAGTTAATGCTGAAACCCAAATAAAGTGATGCATACTCAAGCAAAGAATCACACGGAGTTATGTCAGAGGGCAAAGATGACTTCTAATGTGAGATTTCATCAGTTATGCTGTCACATGAAGAAGTTGCATAATTGTTTTATAGCAGATGATCGTGCATCATTGTTCTCGTGGGCAGAATCAGTTGGCAGACACTCGTCATGCCCCGTGACCTTTGACCTCTGTTTATCGCAGTGTGCCCAAGCCAACGACTGGCAGTCGGCCAAATCCATATATGAGTTCTCAGCCAAAGACATCGATGGAAATGAAGAGTCTCTGGAGAAATACAGGTGAACCGATCACTAGAGTTGATTTGATTTGATCAAGCATCTTTATTACTTTACTAATGCTCATATTTAGAGGTCTGAATAATCCCCTTATGTGACGTATTAAACTTCAGCCAGTTTTAATTCTCGGCTGAACTTTTCCTCTAGCAGCTGTGCTCACCGAGTGTAATCTTGCTCTGTGAATCTGGGTTGCTGTCTGAAGTGTGTTTGTGTGTGTTTCAGGGGTTATGTGTGTATCATCACTAACGTAGCCTCTAAATGAGGCAAGACCCCCGTAAACTACACTCAGCTTGCGGCAATGCACGCCACGTACGCTGAGAAAGGTTTACGCATCCTGGGCTTCCCCTGCAACCAGTTTGGAAAGCAGGTATGTACAGGAATAGAATGCCAGTGTGTAGTGCGTTATACACTCTCTTCTGCGTACTAAATAGTATGCAATGCAAGATTATAAACAGTGGTATTATTGTATGATACAGTGCAGCTGCGTGATCAGAGGACGTTGCATGTTTAATCCAGTGAGTCGTCCAGTTTAGTTACAGTTTTGTCTAAAAATTGTAATGAGTCAAGAGAGTAAATATTGAAATGAATACTGCTTCAGGTAAAAAAAAAAAAAAAAAAAAAGGGAAGGTCAATTCAAGCATGTTGGATTATGCATACAGAGGATGAGCGTTCTGTGCAGTGCATACATGCTTCAGAAAAGAACTGCACAGACTGTAATTAGGTCACACGAGTGAAGCTGTGAGTGGATTATTTTGTTGTGAAGTGAGATTTAATCTTACAAGAGACGCAACATTCATTTATTTGCATGATCAGGTTTCATTTTAATTTTTTTGATTTTTAAGTCATTTATTATTTTTAAATTATTTTTATTTTATTGTTTTTATTTTCAATCAGCAATTTTAGTGCTTCAAATGTACAGTTTAAATGTTAATTTTTTTTATTTTTTTTATTTTTTATTTTTTTTTTTTCAGTTAATTGGCAAGGTGACATTTCTGGTTTTCGTTTAAAGTTTGTCACCTAAAAAAAACAACAACAAAAAACTATATATTATTAAGTGTGTGTATATGTGTGTGTGTGTGTATATATATGTATATGTGTGTGTGTGTGTATATATGTATGTGTATATGTGTTTTTATTTATTTATTTATTTTTTTATTTTTTTTACATATGTATGTTTAATAAAATATTAATATATAAGTTTTTTTTTTTTTTTTTTTTTTTTTTTTTTTAATAGGTGACAAACTTTAAACGAAAACCAGAATATATATATATATATATATATATATATATATATATATATATATATATATATATATATATATATATATATATATATAAAATATTATATAATTTTTTTTTATTTTTTTATTTATTAATTTTTTTGACATCTGTATGCTAATTACAAAAAATATTTAAAATAGTTGTAGTTTTCAGACACATTTCTGCTTGCACATGCATTCCAACACATTCCATCACATCCAAAAGTGCCAAAAGTAAAAGTGTTTTTTTTTTTTTTCACAAAAATAGGCCAAGGAATGTATTTTGCTTTAGGAATTAATGTATGAAACATTGGGTGCTCTTATTATTAATATTAGTGTTCCTCATTATGATTCAAGTTCCATAGAGTGTTCAGAATGTAACCAGCGGCGATGACATCATCACGATATTTGCATACAGAACTGCAATGACTTTGATCTTCCCTGCATATGATTAACCGTTCACAGCCACTGTATCGATTTAGAGTCGTCAAAGCTTTAAGACTGGTGTTGTTCTGTCCGGGCGGCGTGTGGTCACATTGGTTCTTCAGCGTTCTGGATCTGTCGTGTGCTTTCCAGGAGCCTGGGACAGAGGCGGAGATCAAGGAGTTTGCCAAAGGCTACAAAGCAGAGTTTGACCTCTTCAGTAAGATCGAGGTGAACGGAGACGGAGCTCATCCGCTCTGGAAGTGGATGAAAGAGCAGCCCAAAGGCAAAGGCACTCTGGGGAAGTGAGTTTGACTGGTTTGTTTATTATTCATATTTGTCACTTATTCTCTAATGCAGATCAGCAGAAATATTTCATTAAGAATCCTGGAATATATGGAATTTGACATTTGTACTTTATTTTTTTTTTTTTTTCCCATAGCAACATCAAGTGGAATTTCACTAAGGTAATTGGTTTGTTTAATTGTATGTAAATAGATCATATTTATTCTCTGCCCTAAAATTATCAACTAATAACCCTTATTTCATTCAAAGTCACACATTTACAAAAAATAACATTGTGTCATCATTTAATCACCCTGATGTCATTCAAAGTCATAAAGTCAATGAAGAATAATTTCACCCAAAAACGACATTGTGTGGTCATTTACTCATTTAAAGTCATATGGGTTTGAAGCAGCATGAGGCTGAATAAATAATCCTTTAATATGTGAAACTTGAGAAAAATGTACTTGAGAAAATAATCTATTTGTTGAAATGTATTTGATGTATATGTTTCATAAGATTTTTCATGTATTTTTTTATCTTATTTGTTTTGTTTCAAATTATGAATTTATTAATTAAATTTATGAACCTTTATATACAGTATTTGTATAATGTGTTTGTATAAACCAATTTGGTAAATAAAAAAAAAATAAACAATTTTAATTACTTTTGTGTTTTAAATTTAAATGGATTTAAATTTATTTTAAAAATATTTAATTTAATTTATTAGTATGTTTTACATTTTTATAAATCTTAATTTCTGTCATTTATAAAAAATAAATAATTATTTAAGTTTGTGTTTTAAATGGATTTGTTTTAAATAAATAAATACTTTTTATTTTTTATATTTACAAAAATTAAATTGTATGTTTTAATTTTATAAAATTTATTACAATTTTATATTTATAAAAATTAAATATGCAATTACGTTTATTTTATTGATTTATACACAAGTGTAAAGTAATTAAAGCTTAAATACAAATAAAGTCCAATGTTGTATTTGTCCCATCAGGTTGTTGAAAAGGATCTTCCCAAGTACCTGTAGCCTTTCGGATCAAACCCGATCTCCGTCCCGTGTGTTTGTAGACACCGGTCTCCTCTCTGGTCGGCGGCTGGATGTTAACCCCAGAACCCCAGACCTACGACGGCCGTCCCTCAAGCCTGTGCTCAGGTGGGGACGGCCTGATGTCCTCCGGCGTGCATATTCTCTGGGAACGCCTCCGATGTCCAGCCGCGGGAGAGAGAGGAGCTCCAGTCACGCATGCACTGAAATCACTGATGTACCTGAAGAAGCTTTTCTGATGAGCTGCTGTAATCATTAAAGACGAGCGTCAGAACTTCCTGTGTGGCTGCTTCTTTCACAAAGTATATATGCTTTCCTTTACTAGACTGAGTGATTATTAAGAGGGTCATAATTTGATTAAATCATGTGAATGCAGGTAAGTTGGGCCACTTTTTGACCATCATATCAATGTTGAAAAGTGGTCCAGTCCACATCAGTTCATAAATATGCTGTTGGTCAGATATAGTATTTAAATTCCCTTTAAAGGAATAGTTAACCTAAACGTTAATTATTATTATTTTTTTAATACTTTAACAGCACATTCACATTTTCACGGTTCTGATGTTGGTGAATGGTCACATGGCATGCACGTTATCAAATATGTATTTTTTTTTTTTTTTCAGTATAGGTTTTATTTTAAAATTGTTTAGTTTTATATTTTAGTGTTTAATGAATTATTCGTTGCTTCCCCTGCAAACCCCATTTTGGGAAACCTTGAATTAACTTCATAAATTAATAGAAATGTGTTTAATGAATTTATTTAAATTAATTATGATTGCTAAAATCAAATAGGCTTTAAAAACAAAAATAGCTGTAATAAATGTGCAAGGTATAATACAATGAATGCATTAACATTAAAAATGATTTGTGTTGCTGATGTCATGTTCAACCAGACAGAAGAAGAACTTTTTTTTATTTATTTTTTTTTTTTCTGTGGCATTTCTTGCTTTTATTATTTATTTATTTATTTTTTTTTACCTTGAGCCCAGTGTTATTTTATTATTTATTTACTATTATATATTTTATTAAGTTTTTGAATTCCCTTTCATTAAAGTTTTCATACTTTTAGTGTTTGTTTCAATTCTAGGTACATTTAGTCATTTTGTTTTGTTTTTGTTATTTTTATTAGCTTTTTAAATATTACTATTTATGATTTTTATTTCAACTTTATATATTTTATTTCCAGATAGTAATTTTATTAACAAATGAGTAATGTTGCCTTAGCAATTAACTGAAATAAGTTTATGATATTTTAATTGTATTACAGCTCTGTGTGTGTGTTTCTTAGTATTATTGGTTTAGTTTTAGTGTCCTTGTAATAAGTGTCAAGTGTCTTGATAGTGACTAATAACTTGTATGATAAGCGTCCTGAACTTGTGTGTGTGTGTGTGGTTTTTCAGTTCTGTTGTAGTTTTTGTGTCGTAGGGTACTTTCCCTTTAAAAGCTGCAGAGTTTTCTTTTCTTTCTTTATTTGTTATTTTCCTTTAAATACTTAATTGGACGTATGATGAGCTTTGAAATACCATACCTTAAACCTAAAGTTATTAGAATTATATTTAAATGAAGTGGCTTTATGCGCAGTGTGTGTGAATTCGGCGTTTTGAAAGGCGATACTCTGATGATGACGTCGCAGCTCTCCGGCCCGGTGACGTAACTGCTGGCGTAGCGGATCGTGTGTGTGTGTGTGTGTGTGTGTGTGTGTAGGCTCACACTCATTTGATCGAGCGCTGTGCGGCAAACTCGCACACGCGCCGCGCCGCGGACTCGGATCATGACGCGCGCTGCATTTCCCCTTCATTCGATTCGTTTTAACGCTCGGCGGCCCGCTTGATCCGGATCCGATGGAGGGAGCCGCGGCCGGGGGATGTTCCGCGCTGCCGGAGGACGCGGACGCGGTGTTCGGCGCGGGATGCGGGATGGATGCAGATCTCGGTACGCAGAGGATCTTTTACGTTCATTCATGCTTGTCTTTCACATACGGGTCGATTTAATGCATAGAAGTTACGTTTCCATAAAAAAAAAATACATTTTAAAAATATGATTTTATAATGCAGTCATACCTGACAGTAGCAGGTTTATGAATACGGTAATCAAACAATACCATGGTATATTCCCATTTCTTACAATCACTGATAATTTACTGCCATAGCACTTCTGTTCTAAGTGCCATAATGTTTCGATTATTTATTTTCAGATTATTTACATGCTGTAAGAACATACAATGGAGAGTCACAATTTTACCATGGTGTATAGCATCATGGTACTATATATATATATATATATATATATATATATATATAACAACTCTTATGTCACTTAGATATGTACAGTATGTGTATTAGTAACATATATTTAACTTATTTTATTTTCTGTATAGTAATACAACTATAAACAATTAACATTTGTGCATACAGTAATAGATGAGAGGCAAAATATTTAAAAATGTATATACAAAATAATCTATATACAATTACAATATCACTTTTTGCCATGTTTTGTTTTGATATGTACCATCTTAGAACTATTTAAATACCATGAGTTATGAATTTCTGTGTAGCCTTTAATACGGTTCAGTTTATTAATCTTCTGTTCGTTTTAGTGTAAATGGATAAAGACTCTAGTTTGTTCCTATTCGTGAATATTTCATAGTATATTTGTGTTGGTGTCTTTGCACTCGGAGTGTGTATTTGTGTGTTTATTATGTGTGTTAATATTGAATGTCAGTACGAGTGTGTCCTTCAGATGTGAACTCAAAGTCAGTCTGAGTATTAATGCTCTGAAGTGTCGTGGTGAGCCGGAGAGCGTTTCCTTGTGTTGACAGCTGTTCCTGTAGAAGATCCTGTTGAGGACGCACAGACAGGGGGTCTCTTTCAGGTCCTGTGGGCTTGATTTTAGGGCTCTGCTGTGCTGCTGGATCAGTGCTTGGCTGCTAATCCTGTTTTTTAGCCGCAGTTTTCCGCACTCAGCATTCCTGTTCATCACGGATTCAGAGCGTGTGCCACCGTCACATGATCATCCTTCTGTCTGTTGACGTCCTTTAATACTGTAGTGTTGAGATGGGAGCTTTACAGTTAGATATATTCCTGCTGTAGCTCTAATGAGAAGATGATGAGACTCAGTGGAGGGCTCAGTTGTGTTTCATTCAAATAAAGACATTGTAATGAAAACACACAAATACAGTAAGAGAACAGAGCTGTAAAGCGGATATGAAGAACAGCTCAGTTCATGCTGAGATCTCTGGCTTTTCATCGCAGACCGTGGCATTGTTGAGCTCTTTTCTGAAATACTAGGCGAGACACATGAGGATAAAAATAAAAATAACTCTCTTTGTGATAAGCTACAATTGAAAGAGATCTCAATCTGAGCTCAAACATTTCTCATCTGATTTTCCTAGACCAAATCACATAGGAGAAACATGAATTAAAAACTCATTTATGTCTCCTGAGCTCTGAAAGTGCAATGCCTGAGCAATGCAATTATAAATAAAATCCTCTGCGTTGATAATAAATGAGACATAAATGAGATTACAGAGGTATTTTTCTCAGGAGGAACATCTGAGAAGCAGGAGACTTCAGTAATAGTTTCCATTTGATCTCTTTGCTGTCTCTGAGAAGTAATTGAGAAAGATAGAGGAAAACAGATCTCATTTGTTATTTTTTTCTCTATCAAAAAAAGATCTCAACATGAGCTCAAATGTTTCTCATTAGATTTTTCCCAGACCTAATGATCCGGGTGTTCAGGAGGAAAATCTGAACGTTTATACTTGCAACTTAAATTAAAAACTAATTTGTGACCCTGGAGCACAAAACCAGTCTTAAGTGTCAGTTTTCATCATCTGAAGCTGAATAAATAATCTCTCCATTGATGTATGGTTTGTTAAGATCAGACAATATTTGGCTGAGATACAGTTATTTGAAAATCTGGAATCTGAGGGTGCAAAAAATCTAAATATTGAGAAAATCATCTTTAAAGTTGTCCAAATGAATTCTTAGCAATGCATATTACTAATCAAAAATTAAGTTTTGATATATTTACGGTAGGAAATTTACTAAACATCTTCATGGAACATGATCTTTACTTCATATCCTAATGATTTTTGTCATAAAATAAAAATCTATAAATTTGACCCATACAATGTATTTTTGGCTATCGCTACAAATATACCCCAGAGACTTAATACTGCTTTTGTGCTCCAGGGTCACATTTATGTCTCCTGAGCTTTGAAAGTGCAACATAAAATCCTCTAGTTTGATCTGGCAATTCTGAAACTCTAGAAGAGACATAAACAAAATTACTGAGGTCTTTTTCCCAGGAGGAACGTCTGAGAAGCAGGAGACCTCTGCCATCGTTTCCATTAGCTCTCCATTTAATCTCATTCCTCTTAAGAAGAAATGCTCCCAAGTGAGCGATTATGTCAGTGCTGCTGCTGCTCTTCTGCATGTTCTCGCGTGTTTGGAGGGGAATAGCTGCAGGTGGTTTGGAGTAAACGTTAGAATCGACGCTCTGATCCGCCCACGTCAAACCTGCTCTCGGATCAGATCTTATCCTGAAAAATAAACCACACGTCACTCCGTCCGAGATCACTGTCAGATCTGGACAAATGAATGCATTTAAAGCTCTGTAGAAGCATATCAGGGAATCACAGGAAGGAAACAGGCATTTGGGATGCATTATGGGAGGAAGCACGTCAAATATGCGTTGCTGAACATGTTCCAGGAATCAGAAGTGCTGGCTTTTGTTCTCAGTTGTCTGGTTGATAATGTTGCACTGGATCTTCTTATAGACATATTGTAGACAGACCAATACAGAACTGAACAGTTTGTCTTAAGAAAGCATATAAAAATGTCCTTAAAATCGAACACTGACGTTTATGAATATTGCCATGTTTTTCCTCCCTTTAAAAGCTGATTTAAAAGTCTAACACTTTACTTCAAGCCTTTATATATAATGCATTATCAAAGTATATTAAATGCATTCATTTGAAGACTTATGCACATTTTTGCATTGATCTATAATACTTAATAACGCATTATAACACTTATCTATTCATCGTCACACCTTTAAATATAATGCATTAAAACATGACAAACAACCAGTTTTCAGATGCAACAAGGAGTCTGCATATATCACAATGCATTTAACTTTGGTTATTATTTATGAAAAGATATAATGCATTATAAATAGCTATAAAATGCACTTGAAAGGCTTGAAGTAAAATGTTACCATCTTATAAATATGCATGATTAAAGGATTTGTAGCTTATCTTATTATATGCATTTTTTGCCTTTGGAACAGACCTGTGAGCAGTTTTTGGGTCGTGACCTGCGAGTTAAGATCTAACGCAGGAAATCTGAAGCGAATGGTTTGTTTTGTGCAGTTTGTTTTGAGAATAGAGCTGTTGGCTGTGGTTGAGACTCAGAGGGTAACCTGAACTATGTGTGTCGAGCAAACAGACACGCTCGAACCTGTACCACAGATTTACAGATCCACTCCACACGGTTATGAACAACCGCATTGGCCAGTTGAGTTAAGATAACTAATGTGAACTCAGACGAAGGTTACTGTAAGATCTTGAGATGTAACGCTTCATTAAACAAGCAGTGCATGACAGAATGAAAGGCTCAGGGGTTCGTTTTTAAGAAGGAATGCAGTTTAGTCAGTCGCTCAGCGGTGTTTGAGTTAATCATAAAGCTAGTTTTCTGAAGAAACCGTAGTGCTTTCATACCTCATGAGCCCTGTTGATAAGAACTGTGAGCTATAGATTGGCAGAAGTTCTGTCCTTCATCCCGATGGCTAATGTAAATGGATAACAGTCTAGATCAGCGAATACAAAATCCAGTTTATTATTTTCCCATATTCTGTTTTTCATTGTAACTTTTCTGAAATCCATTCAAAAATCTGGGTTTGATAAAAAAAAAAAAAATGTTTATAATCAAAAATAACAATTGTAACAATTTAATAATTTATTAATTTGAACAATAATAGTGGCATATGAAATGTGTATTTATTTTCAGATTTTTTATTTTATTTTTATTTTTTAGATTCTGTATTTTTTTGTTGAATATATATTTATTATGAAAAACGGTGGTAATAAACGAGTACATAAAACTAACAATTTAATTCAATTTAATTTTAAAATTTAATCAAATGAAATTTGAACAATTCCTTTGTTTAGTTTGTTTTTGTGCTGCATAACAGGTTTTCTGTTTAAATTAAAACATGGGCAAACATTTTGAGATATTACTTAAAAAATAATGTTTTAATAAAATGTATTATTATTATCTTTGATTATGTTTTTGAGTGGATTCTACAGTATAATAAGAGCATATTTCTGCTATAATTTAAGTTAAGCCAGACTTTTATTTTGTCAGGTTGTAGTAAAGAGATTTGAGTTTCTGTGTTAAATATTAAATATAAAATGCAGTTTAATATTCACATCCTTATTAATTTTGCAATTTGAATTATTTCAGCAGGAATTATTCTTTCACAATTTTTACCCAATAAAATATTTTAGAGCTTGGCGTAACTAGAAAAGTGCATTTTGATTATAAAAACCATTGCGTTTGAAGATTTTATTGATTTTTCATGGTCTTTCCAGCACTTTTAAAACACTGTTGAGGGGTTGAAATTAAAATAAGTTCTATTTGAGTTCTTTTTGCTCATTTTAATGCGTATCTAGAGTGTTTTGTGTTGTTCCTTAACAACTTTAGTAATTCATTGTAAGTCGTTGCTTTTGGAAAGCAGTGTTTCTGTTCAAACCTTGTTGCGAAAACAGAATTGTGTACAGAATTCCTATTGAAATTTCTATCATAATTTGGTCTCAATCCTAATTAGTCTGCTCAGATCTACATGCATAAGACTGCAGATTTTGGTGACTGTTTTCAGACGGCTGCTGTGAATTCTTCTGAGAAAGAACCGATCCGTGGATTTCATTTCATGTCATCAAATATTTAAAAGATACAAGACTTTTGTTTCAGACACTTAATAGTAAGTAAATGAGATGTCATTGGGCACAGCTGTATTCAGCTTGTTATACATGTGCACTTTAGTTTGAAGCACTTACTGTAGTTCACTGCGAGTATTGCACTTTCTGCTTTGTGACAAAATCGCTGCTCCATTACAGTAGAAAGGAATTACTTGCCTTGAAGTTTAGATCTTCGTCACGTTTCTTCGCCCCAAAAATAAAAATAAAAATCGTAAAGATCTTAATGTCTCAAACTGTGCTCAGATCAGGGATATAACAATTAACTAAAACTAAAACCATAAAAAAGTAAAACCATAAGAATTCACATACATAATTAATTCATTGCTTGAAATAAAATAAACCTTTTGTTTCTTATATTTCATCAATTTAACTTATTTTATTTTAGAAATGCAACATTTCTAAAATAACTAAAACTAAAACTGGAATAAAAAAAATATAAAAAATATAAAATTAAACAAAAATAAAAATTAATTAAAAGTAGATATATTTTCAAAAAGAACAAAAACTAATAAAAACGACAAAAAATACTAAAACTAAAATTGAAATGAAAACATAAAATTTAAAATAATTAAAAGTATTAATAAAAGCTGATGCTTAAAAACTTTTATTTATTAATATTTGAATTAGCTTTTATTTTTATATTTTAGGTTTTCATTTTAATTTTAGTAATGTTGTTAGTAAATATTTCTGTAAAGCTTTACTGTAGTTTAATTTTAGTTTTAATATTTTTTGTTCTTTAACATGAACTTATTTTATTTCAGTTTGTTGCCAAGGCAATATTTCTAATTATATATATATTTAAAAATAGAGATATATATATATATATATATATATATATATATTTAATTATTTCAGCTTTATTTAAATTAGCATTTTTAAAAATAGATTTAGTTTTATTTAACAATAACACTGTTTTGAGCCATAAATTCATTACGTGCAGTAAAGATCGACTGTTTCAGCGATGATTAATAATGTGTGTTGTGTGAGATGATTGTGTAGCAGATCAGAACATGAGCTGCGTGTTCCATATTTACAATAGCTTCCACGGAGACCTTCACAATTTTCATTAAAGAATCACATAATCACAACAAAATCACATCATGTTACAGTAGTTTTTATAATGTTTCTGAAAGAGACTCTTTTTTTCTCACCAAAGCTGCATTTATCTGATTAAAAATAAAATAAAAACAGTAAAATTATGAAATATTATTACAATTCAATATAACTGTTTTCCATGTGAATATATTTTAAAATGTAATTTATTTCTGTGATGAAAAGCTGAATTTTCAGCATCATTACTCCAGTCTTCAGTGTCACATGATGTTCAGAAATCATGCTCGAGAAACATTTCTGATTATCATCAATGTTTTAAAACAGTTGTGCTGCCCAATATTTTTCAGGATTCAGATTTTTCAGGATTTTTGAATGAATAGAAAGTTCAAAAGAATATAGAAACGACATTGTAAATGTCTTTACTGTCACTTTTGATCAATTTAACGGGTCCTTGCTAAATAAAAAAATCTTTTGAATGTTAATGAGCAACAGTGATAGTGATGCTTAGGAGACTGAGGCTTCTAAATTGATTAAAAGGACTTTTTTTAAAGCATGTTTATTGTTCGTTTGTGTTGTCTGCTCATGTAAACAGAGTAATTATCACTATTTCTGATATCAGATTGACTCTGACTTTATGTTGAACCTCAAACAGACTGTCTGAGAGCAGCTGGAGTCGGTGTGATTGTAGTTTTGTCTGTGAGATTGCGAGGATCAAACAAACGTCTTTGAGGTCTGTCATGTTGCGTGTGGCTCATCATCTGCCACAGGCTGCGGTCCTGAGCGCTGCTTTACATAAGGCTTACGTAACGAACGGCTGAGTCTCGTGGAGCGCAGGAGACGCTCTTCCAGCTGTTGAGATCAGAGAACATGCATCAGATCAGCTGATTATGAAGAGCTTCATCTGCAGAAACCGCTCGGAGGAGCTCACTGTAGTCCCTCTCTTCTCAGGAGATAATGGAGTTCTCAGGTAGGTTTGGTTTAATATGCGTGTTGTCTCAGACGTTTCTCCTGAGATAGAAAGGAGTCAAGAGTTGTTGTGCAGTACGAGTATAAAGCTGTGAAAGTGCTTTGAGTTGGATGAGATATTCTGAGAAGTAGGAGCTTTGGTCAAATGTCTCTGTTTGCTCTCCAGTTAATCTCATTATTTTTTAGGAGAAACACTTCAGATATTAAATAACTCTCATTTTTATTTGATTTTTAAAATTGCATTTATTTATTTTCCTGTGGGTTTGAATCGATTCTAACAATCAGGAAAGTGTGTAGCTCAGCGACTGGTATTTCATTGCTTTTATATACTATATTGTGATATTTAATATTGGTTTAAATTATTAATATTTTCAGTTTTCATTTTAATTTTAGTTTGTTTTAGTCATTTTATGCGATTTTTTTTTTTTTTACTTTTTAATTTTTTTTAGTAATTCTTTTTTGTTTGAATTCTTATAATATTCTTAGAATATTATTTCTGTTATTTATATTTTTTTATTAGTTTTTCATCTAATGTTTATTTTAGTTAGTTTTTTGTTGTATGGAATATTTTCAGTGCTTTAGGGGTTGCTAGGGTTTTCTGTTTGGTTGCTAGGGCATAACAAGGTGGTTTCTGTGATATCCTGGGTGGTTGGTAGGGCATCACTATGCTGTTGTTAGGGTGTTGTTAGGGTGTTTGGGGTTGTTGCCAGTGCTTTAGGGGGTTGTTGGGGCATAAATAAGTGGTTTCTATGGTCTTCTGGGTATTTGAAGGTGTTGCTAGGGTGTTTTTGATGGTTGCCAGTGTTTTGTAAGGGGGTTGCTAGGCTTTTCTGTCTGGTTGCTACAGTACTTGCTGGGTACAGGGTGTTTTTATGGGATTTGAAAACTGTCATTAGACTTCATGGCATTTTCAGGTAGTTTTTATTCAAGTAAAAGCTTTGTTTTAGACATTTCTCCTCAAACACATCTGAGCAAAGTCTGGGATATTGTTGAGGTTTCTCTGAAACTCCAGAGGAGACACATCTGAGAAGCAAGACACTTGGAAGATACAGTGGTAACGCTGTTGTGTGTATTGGGCGTGTGCTGAAGGCGGCAGGTCTGTCACTGAAGATGAGTGGACTGAATTAGTACAGTGACGCGTGAAATGCCTTTTCTGCCGTTCAGAAAAACGAGAGCAACACTGACCTGATTTAAAAATATAATTTTTCAGATGGCTCACATAGACCAGACGGCTAAGCTGAGTTGTGCCAGTTTTTCAGGGGATGATGATTAAATGGGAAGGGACAGCAGGTACCTCTGAGCACGTGCAGACACTGGAAATCTGTCCCGACAGTTCAAACCAGGGCCGACTGAGAGAAAAGGGCTGTCCTTTGGCCTATATATGTGTATATATATATATATATATATATATATATGTTTGCTATTAAATAGCTTTAAAGGTTCAAAATGTTTCATTTAAAATGGGTGGTTGCTAGGGCATCACTATGCAGTTGTTAGGGTGTTTTTGCCAGTGCTTTGTTAAGGGGTTGCTATGTTGTCTGTTTGGTTGCTAGGTTGTTGCTAGGGTGTTTTGGGTGGTTGCTATGGCATAATTATGCATTTTTAGGGTGTTTTTTCCAGTGCTTTGTTAAGGGGCTGCTATGGTTTCCGGTTTGGTTGCTAGGGTGTTTTGGGTGGTTGCTAGGGCATCACTATGCGGTTGTTAGGGTGTTTTTGCCAGTGCTTTGTTAAGGGGTTGCTAGGTTGTTGCTAGGGCATCACTTTGTGGTTGTTAGGGTGTTTTTGCCAGTGCTTTGTTAAGGGGTTGCTATGGTGTCTGTTTGGTTGCTAGGGTGTTGCTAGGGTGTTTTGGGTGGTTGCTATGGCATAATTATGCATTTTTAGGGGGTTTTTGCTAGTGCTATGTTAAGGGGTTGCTATGGTTTCCGGTTTGGTTGCTAGGATGTTTTGGGTGGTTGCTGGGGCATCACTATGCAGTTGTTAGGGTGTTTTTGCCAGTGCTTTGTTAAGGGGTTGCTATGGTTTTCTATTAGGTTGCTAGGTTGTTTCTAGGGTGATCTGAGTGGTTGCTAGGACATCATTATGCGGTTGTTAAGGCACCGATATACTTCAAACGAAATCGAAGCACGAACTGATATGATGTCATTTCGAACAAAATCAGGCTGAAACTAAGTTAGTTTTGAGTTTGTTTTGGCAGTTTGAAACGGCTCACCAAAGTGAACTTTCTGGGTGAGTTCGTTTTGGCTCGTGTTTGCATTTTTTAGATTGTTTTTGCCAGTGCTTTGTTAAAGGGTTGCTATGGTGTCTGTTTGGTTGCTAGGGTGTTTTGGGTGGATGCTAGGGCATCACTATGCAGTTGCTAGGGTCCATGCTACAGGACGAGTTGCAAACCTTCTCCTTCAGTGCCATATCTGTGATTTTTCTGCTGGATTCGTGCATGATTTTGTCAAGCGCATGAGCGTGTGTGTCTGAGATTGTAAACACTGGTTGCGTAAGAACAGGAGCTGAAGGCCGGAGCTTAATTTAGCATCTCCTCAGCCGCAGATCAGTGTCTCATCCAGAACGACTCACTGACATCAGAACATAAACACAGGCAGTGATACGACCGATTCTCGCTGAGTCCCTGAGACAGCTGATGAAGTTATAATGTTCTCAATCTTACCCTGACACTTCTGAGAGAGAAGAAGGTTTAGCTGCTCTTCTTCACACATGCAGCATCCCTGATGTCATTGCTCAGATCAAGCTCAAGAGACTCAGTTAAGGATCAACTTTGTCTCCTAAACTTCCTTTGGAGACCTAAAGAGAACAAAGCTACAAAATGAGTGTGAAGCAGCTTGGATGAAGTAGTTGAGTCAAGATCTGTAACTTTTGATTGCACACTTTGGTATCTTAGTAAATCTGAGCACAGTTTCAGACGTTGTCAATGCATTTTCTCAGTGCCCAATAAAAAATTTTTTTTTAAATGTTGCAGTGTAATTTTAGCATTATTTATATATTTTGAATTAGCTTTTATTTTAATTTTTTTTTATTTTTACTGTATTGATACCAGTGTTATTGCACTATTATTTGTATACTATTACAGTATTTAATATAGTTTCAAAAAATAGTATAAAATAATATTATAATATAATAATATTTAACATTACATTCCATCCATTTCATCATGTGCTTTTGTCATTTTTACTAGTATTTTTTTTTTTAGCTTTATTTTTATTTCAGTGTAGTAATTCACCTTAATCTTATTTATTTCAGTTAGCTGCCAAGGTAGCATTAAGCTATTCATCTAATATTTATATTTAATTTTATTTCAGCTTTATTTCAATTAACAAAAAATTTTTTAATAATTGTATTTAGCAACAATTAGCAACACTGATATCAAGTTTTTTGTTGATTTACTGTGATATATGGATTTGGTAATCATTCAGTATCATATATAGTGTATAATGCTTTTACTTTCACTGTTCTGTGATATGTGAGAGTCTTATGTAGTTTTTAAGAAGTGTCTTGTGAATGCTTTCCACCATCTCATGTTTTGCACTACAAATATCATGAGTGTTTAGAGACACATTCAATATGATTAATCACTGTGAAACTGCCATCAGATGCAGTTGAGTTTCAGCTTCATTCAGTGTTTGTTTGCCTCTGACCAGAAGTCAGAAGTGTCAGAAGTCAGTGAATGTTTTGTTTGGCTGGTCTAGACTTGCTGTGTGTGAAGCTCAAATCAGGACATGCTTGTTTCTCATCGCTGTATTTAACCGCTCAGACTCTTGTTTTTTACTCTGATTTCTCTATAACTCAGCTATAAACCATTTGTTTGTTTGTTTATTCATGCATTCTATTATTCTTGTTCTTTATCATTCTGATGTCATTCTATCACTTAAAGTACACTGTGAGTTTCCGGTCGTGTTTCCTGTCTGTCTGTGGTTCTGTGTCCTCGTCCTTGGCACACGGGCTTTTCCTGTAGTCTTATCCACCGGTGGGCAGAAGACGGCTCGCATCCAATTGACCGTATATCCACCGGTGGGCAGAAGCCAGCCGTAATCTCTGCGTCTGATTGGGCGCCGCTCGCGTCCAGGTGACCGGAGAGATTGTGGAGTTTGTCAGGGCAGCAGATTAGTTCCTGCTGTCAATCCCATTGAGCGTTCTCCCGATCCGACTGCAAATAGACACGAGCGAGGGACTCCTGTGACATCAGAGGTCTGTATTTATGACTTTATACCTTCATACATGTGCATACATAAACTCGAGCAGCACCTCTTAGATTAAGAACAGGCTCAGATCTTCAGCAGTTAGGTTTCTCAGTCTTTCTAGATTGTTTCTCAAAGTGTGTTTAGGATGCATTTCAAGGCAGTTCGTGCACAAACTTTTAGCACTTTTATGCTCATTAGTTTGCCATCCACTCGGTTCATTATGTCGTCTCTGTATCCTCGAGGCTCACATCAGTCATTATGTGTTCATAAAGTGTCTCTTTAATTGATCACCTCCAGCGCCGGGATGAAATCTGTCAGGTTCTCCAGAGAGCCGAACCAAACCATCTGTCTCCATCAGAAAACTGCAGTCCTGGAAAACTGTGAGAATATGATTATTCAAGGTCTGTTTTCCTGTTTTGAAGTATGAATGAACTAGTATGGTTTCTGAACTGAATGTTGACTGATGACAGACTGAAATGACTCGTGTTCTGTTGTTAAATTCAGCTGGTTTTCAGGCGGTTTTGGTGACTGTGTGTTAATACCGAGGCAGGTTCCCTCAGGCTCTCGTGATGGACTCACTTTAATGCGTTCAGACAGTTTGTGGCCTGACCTGCAGCCGGCTCTGTGTTTTTTTCCTGATGTTTCAGGGCTGAGCTGATTCTAGAGCAGCAGTGCTGTTGCTGAGGCAGAAATCACTGGTCTTTAGTGATTTACAGTAGCTAGCTGCATCTATAGTGGCTTTAGGTTTTTAGATCATGATTTCAGAACTTTCATTTATATCAGATTTACATTCATTTAGATGTTTTACTGTTACAGAAAAAAGTAGCATTAAACTGCAAAAAATCATGTATAAGCAATACATTTTTTTTTTTTTTTTTTTTACATTTATAATTTTCTAGCACCTATTTTTTTTGCAAAATAAAAAAGAAAGTTAAAATACAATTTGTATTAAACTCCAAAAATTATAATTTTGGTTTTGTTTTCCTGAATTATATCTCATTTATATCAGATTTACATACATTTAGATGTTTTTATCGAAATCAGTTCATCATACGGAAACAGTATTATTAAACTGCAAAAAATCATGTATAATCAATGCATTTTGCCTGTTTTTTTTTTTTTAACAATCTTTATATTTATAATTTTATAGCACCTATTTTTTATTTATTTTATTTTTTTTTGCAAAATAAAAGAAAGTTAAACTGCAATTTGTGTTAAACTCCAAAAATTATAATTTTGGTTTTGTTTTCCTGAATTATACCATCATAATAATTATTATATATATATATATATTTTTTTTTTTGTTTTGTTTTAGCATAAAAATCTTGCATATGTATGATCAGTATATGTCTATTTTGTTTCTTGTTTTAAGCATAAAAAATCTTTAAATTCATTCATTTCCAATTTTTTTTTTTTTGCATTGCATTGCATGAAAACAAGATCCCATTTAATTTAAAAATGTGAAATAAATGATGTAATGATGATGCACAATATCCTATCTACAACATGTTACTATAATTGTTTTGGTTTTATGGACGTCTCATCATGTCTGCATAATATGCTGTTCAGAATATCATTTGAATGATAAATACATTTCATAGATTCAGGAAGGCCATCTGTGCATGTCTAATAAGTGCTGAATTTGTCTTAAACTTGTATTTAAATCAGTTTTTCTGAATTGAAAGTGAGAATTGAATGTTATTCTACAAGTCTATACAGTGCTTCATGCTTCCAGCTCATGCACGATACAGAGTTCATTTGTAGACCTGTAAAGATCATAAAATAAAACATAGCAATCATTCACAACCTGCTCTGTAAGTATCAGCATTTATTGAAGTACTCTAGTAAGTATTACCTTCACTCAAGTCTTCTCAAAGTGTGTCTTGTTTACAGCCTTAATATGAAGTGACCAGCGATCATAGCTGCATTTAAATCATCATTTAAACAGAGTGAAGCAGCTGGGTGTGAATCTCCAACAGTCCGCTGGCTTTCTCCCACAATGCTCCTGGTGAGATCCAGTCTGTCACTGGTCCAAATTAGACCATAGATTCCAGTTTTATTCTTCACATTGCAGTTTGAAGCAAACATCTAGTATGCAGGACACATTTTAGGGAGGTTTTCTTGGCATCTGGCAACAGTCTGTGTTTCTACATCTCATATTGATTAGTCATTTGAGGGAAGATTTTCATGGAGTTGTTGAGGTTTTCTCTCAGCTCTGAATACATACAACCGTCATGTGTTTTTGTGAAGTGGTCCCGTATTTTCATCATGTGTAAATGTGTGTTTATTGTGGTCTGCTGTGTGTGATGTTATTGACGCTGACAGTGTGAATGTGAGATTGTGCCGCATTCGTTCGAGACCCTCGGCACCAGTGTTTGCATGCTTCTTCTAATGAGCCTCGACTCTCACACCTTCCTCCGAAAATTAAAAACAAAACTTACTTTTTACTTACGTTTTTAATCCAGTATTCAGGGATTCGGGGTTCTCACACCGTCCTCCGTCACTGCTGACTGCAGAAGATTCATTCACTCGACATTATCTAGTACTACAGACGCTCATCATTGTTATTATTATCTTGCAATTGGTGATTAATAACTCACCAATTAATATATATAGCAGTAATGATAATATTGCATTCATAGTAATATTAATAAAACAGATATTATTAATATTAGTAATAAAATATGCATAATTTTAATTTACCCACATCATTAATTTTTCCCTCCTGCAAGAAATTAACTGCTGTACTCAATTTAAATGGAGGGATTTATTAAAATAACTATACAAAATTCAAACATGTAATCATAATTCTTTGGAAGGCGGTTTCTGCCACGGAATTAAAAAAAAAAGAAAAGTAATTAGGTCAAAGACGTTAAGATGTCCGCATCAAAAAAATGTACAAAATGATTTTATGTCCATAGAAAGCACATTAAATGTAAGCAAAGTGTCTACTTTTAAGATTTCAAATAAGTTTTTAAAATTTGGTTGAAATAATGTTACGTTGCCATTCAGTGTAACACAATATTTATGTAAAAATTCAAACAGCATGCTTATTCATTATTGTACATATTAAAATATATAAAAGAATAAGTGAGCATATTCATTTTATCGTGTTTTAAATGAGTAAAAGATTCTTACTGACCAATTGGCAAAACCAAGGATAGTGGTAAATTTTACTAATTAGTATTTGGGGTGAAAGTAATTAGTCTTTTAATATGTCATAAATTGATTTTTGTTGTAAATATGCCTGATAAGATTGTTAGACTGAATGACATTTTAGTGTGTGTCTTCTGTAAATCAGGGAAAAATGTATGATATTTATTTTTTGCTCAGAAAAACAATAACAACATTGCAATTTAATTAAACAGAAAACTTTTTAAATTTGGGAGAAAAAACAGCAACAGTTTAAAGCAGTATTACACTTATCGTTTTTATGCTTAAACCCTTTTTCATCTTTGACCAAACTGTGACTTTTTTTCTCAGAATTCTGTTTATATGTTCAGAGTTTATATCTCCCAGTTCAGATTTTGTTCCTCAGAATTGAGTTTATATCTTTATCCATATGTTATTTTCTCTGTGTGTGTTTCGTTGTGATGCTCTGTTGTAACGCGGGTCTCTTCAGTTTCTCTTTCCATAAATCACAGCACCACAAATATGATTACAAATGATTTAGGCTCTTTTTTTAAAGCTGTTGTTTTTGGCAAACACCGTTATCTGCTGTCTGCATTGCGTTCTGGGTTTTAGATTTGTAAAACGATTCATGTCATAATTCAGGAGATAAAACTATAACACTGTAACAGAAGCTCAGACACATCACAGACACACACCTCCACATTTTCTCGTAAAGTGTAAAAGTGTAGTAGCACTCTCTGTGAATTCTTGGCGAGGATGTTTTGTCCGTGTTTGGACGCTGGTTCTGGAGTGTGTGTGAGAGGCAGGAGTGATTTTCTCAGCATGTTTGGCTGTATTTATGTCTCTCGCAGTCAGACGACGGCTGCACATGTCACGCGTTTCCTCGGCTCTCATTATCTGCTCCTCAAGCACATGCGCCTCCACGAGAGACCGCCAGCAATACTGCATCTGCTCCCAAAACACACACACACACACACACACTATTGTTGATCTCACAAAATCTGTCGAGAACATGTCCAGGTTCCATTTAATAAGATCATATATTTTGCTTGGGAAAAATAAAACCTTTTTTAGATTGTTTGCATTGTGACAATTAAATACATTTTACCTGGAAAAAGTAATGATATGTTATTTAAATAGTGAGTATTTATGCGTCTTAGCAGTAATTTATGTTAGTAATTTCAGCGTATGCTGCTTTTAATTTAATAGATTAAAGTAGGGGAATTTTTTATATATATATATATATATATATATATATATTATTTTCATGTCATTTAAACACACACACACACACACACACACACACACACGCATATATTTAAATATATCTATATATATATATATATATATATATATATATATTACACTGTAACATTATTTTCATGACATTTAAGCACATTTATTGCTATATTTTTTATAGTTTTTTAACAAATATATTGGTCCTATATATATAAAATATATATATATAAAATCAAATGAAAACAAATTTTATATATATATAAATAAAGAAGGGAAAATACATGTAAAAATAAAACAAAAGTTAAAAAAAAATATTATATATATATATATTTACATGTATTTTCCTTTCTATATATGTGTGTGTGTGTGTGTGTATGTGTGTGTGTGTGTGTGTGTATGTATATATATATATATATATATATATATAACACAGTAACATTATTTTCATTCAAAATATAACTTTTAATTTATACACAAACATATATTGCTTAATTTAAAAAAATAAGCTTCATTTTCTTCATACAAAATATATATTTTTATTTAATTTCTTCTGATTGTGTGCTAAAAATATGACCTGGACATGTGTTGATGAGATCCATCCGTGTCCCAGGATGAAGTGAAGAGTTTTTTCAGCGCTGCATTGCTTGCTCTAATTCCTCGTTATTAAATTGTCTCGCTCCTCTCGGGTGTAAAGCAGGTCAGGTCTCATTTGTGTTCTGTTTTCTTGCCTTAAATCCGCGCCGGCATGCGCAGAGGAATGATTGACAGGTTTACTTGTCTGTAGCTCCGCCCCCTCCCCTTGAATTCAGTGACACAGAAACATGTGCAAGAAAAACGCAGTGTGAAATGACTGCAAGGCAGCACAGAGCTGCAGACTCCCGCTGTTTGTCCTTGAATTGTTATTCACACATTAACCAGTGAGTGTTCAGATTAAAATACTCTTCATAATAGTTGTGCAGTGTGTGTGCATGTGTGTGTTTATATTTTCTGTATACACAGTGCTTACACTGTTTGGGTTAATGTATCCCATGATGCAATGCACTCGACTTGACCTTCATCTTCCTGTGTGACAACTGAACTGGATTCTTTATTTAACCAGACTGCCATAAGACATGTTTATAAAAAATTGCATAAAAATGTAAAATAACCATATTTATTTCAATGAATCAGAACTTAATGAGGTAATGTGACAGCATTGTTACATTCATTGCATGCTCATGTTTGCACTTTCTCACAGATATAGACTGTTATTAGGCTTTTCTTTTATTGTTTTATTACCAAATAATCGTATTTGTTTTAAAATAATCTGCATTCATCATAATGTCTCTTTCTTCCTCTCTTGTTATAGACGCTGCTTTTAAGAAGACCTGCATAACCGAGGTCAAGCATCATTTATTATCTGTATATCATTAATTCCGGTCATTCAACTCCAGTGTTACTTAATGCAGTCTTGAGAAGAGTTAAATGTTCAAGTGTTTGGAAAATGTTATTGATCTGAGGTTATAGAAATTGAGATTTAAAGGAATAGTTCACGCAAAAATGAAAATTTCCTGAAATTTACTCAGGCCATCTGTAGGTGAGTTCGTTTCTTCATCAGGTTTGGAGAAATGTAGCATTGCATCAGTGTCTCAGCAATGGATGCTCTGCAGTGAATGGGTGCCGTCAGAATGAGAGTCCAAACAGCTGATAAAAACATCACAATAATCCACAAGTAATCCACAGCACTCTAGTTCATCAGTTAACATCTGGAGAAGACAAAAGCTGAAACAAATCCAGCATTAAAGTCTCCATGAAATCAAAATGAAAGGTTTTTGGCTTTTAGTATGAATATGTTAGCCTTAAGGTTTTCTATAAGCTTGTGTGCTCCAAAAAAATGACAAAATTTGCATTTACAAGATATAATCATTCAAAACTTACAGTCTCTCACTTCATGACATCACCCTGCACTTCATCTTCTCGCACCAAACCTTCTCTCCAAACATACTCTCCAAACAAACTATAAACACAATACAGAAACCAACAAGCCGAGATAAAAACAAAACACAAAAACAAAACACAAAAAGGCTATTTAAAAAGGGGGCGGGGCTGCTCAGTATGTCCCACCCTGTCTTCCTGTTTCAGTTAAAATTACGTCTGCACATAGAATAACACTGAATGTTTCAGGGCACTTCAGTGGAATTTAAAAGGTTTAAAATGTTAAAACTGGACTCTCATTCTGACGGCACCCATTCACTGCAGAGCGTCCATTGATGAGACACTGATGCAAAGCTACATTTCTCCAAATCTGATGAAGAAACAAACTCATCCTAATCTTGGATGACCTGAAAGCGAGTATACTTTCTGCAAATTTTCATAATGGGGAGAACTATATATTTTATTTTAACTGAAGTGTCAACTTTGTCTTAAATGTTTCTCCTAAAAATAGACACAAATGAATCATACGTTGAAAGCACAGAGCTACAGAATGCATGTTGATACTGTAGCAGCTCAGATCATTTGGACGATCAAATCTCCATTGAATCTCTTTGTTGTCTGTGAGAAACAACTGAGACATATAAATGAGATCTCGTTTGTGATTTTTCTTCTTCTCAGATGCCGTCTTCCTCGTGTCACTCCAGCTCTGGCCCTGAGAAGAAGATCGGTCACCGGCGGGTCGATGCATCCGGTGAAACCACCTACAAGAAGGTGCGTCTTCTTCAGTCTCCCATGAGCTTCACGGTGTCTCGATCTCATCTGGCAATTTTGTCAATTTCAATCACAATGTCGGTCATCTTTTACCTCAGGCTGCTGATATATACAGCGTGGTCCAAAAGCGTCCATGATGGACATCTAGGTTTTTTTTTAAATCCTGGAAATCATCAGAAAGCTTTAGGATTTTGAAAACAAATTTTTGACTTTATTGCATACAGTACATACACACATTAAAATTGCTAGACTTAAAATGTTATCATTATAGACATTAGTTTCAGTTAAATAAAACATTACTGTGCATTGTTTATTGACAAGTTGTTACTGACACAGAGGGAACATGACATTTTAGTTATTAGTGGTGGTAATCTAAAAATATTAGCCAATAAATTGGTTTATTATGAAGGGAAAAAATGATATATATATATATATATATATGTTTATTATATTATATTATTTATTATAAAATACATTTAATATATATTATATATAAAAATGTTATTGATTTTTTGAATTGTAGGTTATAAAAATATTATATATATTTTTAAAATAAATATTTATTAAAATATTTTTTAAAAATAGAATAAATGTTGAAAACGACTTTTTGATTTCATTGCATACTGTACATACACATATATATGATATAATTTGATTAATGGACAGCTAGTGAGACATTAAAATGCCAGACTTAAAACAAAAAATCATTATAGACATTAGTTTCAGTAAATTAAAACATTACTGTGCATTGTTTATTGACAAAGTTTACTGACACAAAGGAACACAGCACATTTTAGTTATTAGTGGGTGGTGGTAGAATCTAAAAATATTAGCCAATAAACTGGTTTTTATTATGAAGGGAAAAAATGATCCTATAGATATAGTATATATATATGTTTATTATAGTATTTATTTATTATGAAAATACATTTAATATATATTATCATATAAAACCTGTTATTGATTTTTGGAATTGTAGGTTATAAAAACATATTATATATATTTTTAAAATAAATATTTATTAAAATATTTTTTAAAAAATAGAATAATGTTGAAAACGACTTTTTGTGATTTCATTGCATACTGTACATATTGTACACTATACTATGATATAATTTGATTAATGGACAGCTAGTGAGACATTAAAATGCCAGACTTAAAACAAAAAATCATTATAGACATTAGTTTCAGTAAATTAAAACATTACTGTGCATTGTTTATTGACAAAGTGTTACTGACACAAAGGGAACATGACATTTTAGTTATTAGTGGTGGTAATCTAAAAATATTAGCCAATAAACTGGTTTATTATGAAGGGAAAAAATTATATATATATATTTTATTTATTTATATTTTAATAAATTATATTTCATATATATATATTATATATGAAAATGTTATTGATTTTTTTAATTGTAGGTTATTAAAATATTTAAAAAATATATATATTTTTAAAATAAATATTTATTAAAATATTTTTAAAAAATTGAATAAATTTTTATAAGTACTAATAAACAGCCAATATGCTGGTAATATGCATGCTATTAAGCGACTAATTAATAGTGAGAACTGGTCCTTAAAATAAAGTGTTGCCAAATAGATTACATTTTTATAAACATTTTATGTTTGGAGCTTTGTATCTGTCTTCACGCTGTTATGCAGTCATCGTGTGTCAGGGATGCAGGGCGTGTTTAACTGCTGTCAGAGAGTCAGAAGTGTTCTTGTGTGTCGACAGACGACCTCGTCTGCCCTGAAAGGAGCCATTCAGCTGGGGATCGGCTACACCGTGGGTGATTCGGCTACACCACCGTATAGTCTCACTGAGCTCCAAACCCGAGCGCGACGTCCTCATGCAAGACTTCTACGTGGTGGAGAGCATTTTCTTCCCCAGGTCTGTACAGTATGTGAGATTTCTGCTGCACCAGAGAGCGTTAGATCCATCCGTTCATATAGTCTCACGTCCTCAGTTAGTGGCGTTAAAATCAAGCACTTACACCAACAAACACAGACTGTGTTCTATATAAATATATATAGTTATAGCAGACATGGGTGGCTTATTTATTAGCCAGCATTTTAGTGGAAAACTGTATCCCACAATACAATACTTCAATTATATTTTACATATACTCTGCCATTCAAACGTTTGGGATCAGTAAGATTTATAAGTCTATCTTGTGCTTATCAGCGTTGCATTTATTTGATCAGAAATTCAGAAAAAACTGTAATATTGTGAAATATTTTTGCAGTTTAAAATAATGGTTTTCTATTGTAATATGCTTTAAAATATAATTTATTTCTGTGATGTGCAGCTGTATTTTCAGCATCATTACTCCAGTCTTCAGTGTCACGTGATCTTCAGAAATCATTCTAATATGCCGATTTATTATTAATGTTAAAAACAGTTTTGCGGCTTCATATTTTTTTTTTTTTTGGAATCTGTGATACTTTTTTCAGGATTCTTTGATGAATTAAACATTAAAAAGAATGGCATTTATTTAAAATAGAAATATTTTGTAAAAATATACACTACTGTTCAAAAGTTTGGGGTCAGTAATTTTTATTTTTTAAAGAAATTAATGTTTTTATTCAGCAAGGATGTGTTAAATTGATAAAAAGTGATTAGGAAGACTTAAATCGTCGGAAAGCAATGTTGATCATCAGTCAGTCAGATCATACAGACTTGATGTGTGTCTCTCTGTCTCTCTCTCTCTCTCTCTCTCTCTCTCTCTCTCTTTCTCTCTCTCTCTGTCTCTCTCTCTCTGTCTCTCTCTCAGTGAAGGCAGTAATCTGACTCCAGCGCATCACTATCCAGACTTCAGGTTTAAAACTTACGCTCCGGTGGCGTTCCGCTACTTCAGAGAGCTCTTCGGGATTCGACCGGACGACTATCTGGTGAGGCACAGAGCCTTCAGACACTGGCTCTCATTCACTAATAACCGTGTGTGTTATTTCCACTGTTCTAACTATTTACATGTAATATTTGATTACAAAATAAATGTTACTGTAATCCATCACATCCCTGCCACACCATGTTAAAATATGAGACACCAAAGATTCAGGAGTTTGAGACACAAAACAGGACACATTGCTAAACTCTTTTATTTCCTATATGGGTTTATGCATATGATTTTTCTTCAAGACATTGTTAGATACCAGTGTTTCCTGTCATAGCTTTGCAAAGATTTGATTTCACAAACAGTATCATAGCTTTTAAACTATTCCTTGTTATGACTGTAAATCTGTATTTAAGCTCTTTTTAAAGTAAAAAGAGCTGCCAAAGTCTGATTTTAAATGATTATAATCTTAATTCAAGTGATGAAGGGTTTTGAAAGTGTGTGTGTGTGTGTGTGTGTGTGTGTGTGTGTGTGTGTGTATCAGACTGTAGGTCCATGTTTTATTTGGTTTCATGTGGACTTGAATGTTTGTGTGTTTTTCTACATGTTCGGTCACGTTTGTGTATCTTGTTTTATGGTTTTGAAGCATCACGAATGCTTTCTGATTCTCTCACTATGTTAAGAATAACATCATATTTATTAATTCTAATTACTTTGTTCTTATAATCTGTCAGTAGTTTTACATTGTACCATGTATGCAACAGTGTTCCCATCAGCTGTGGGATGAGTAGCTTATTCACTCATAAAATAATTAAAAGCTATATAAAAAAATAGAATATATTCTTAAAATATGTATTACACTACAGTTCAAAAGTTTGGGATTGGTAAGATTTCTTCCGCTCACCAAGGCTGCATTTATTTGATCAAAACTACAATATAAACAGTAATATTGTGAAATATTTTTACAATTTTAAATAACTGTTTTCTGTGTGAATCTCTGTTAAACTGTAATGTATTTCTGTGATGTGCAGCTGTATTTTCAGCATCATTACTCCAGTCTTCAGTGTCACATGATCTTCAGAAATCATTCTAATATGATGATTTGGTGCTCAAGAAACATTCCTGATTATTATCAATGTTGAATACAGTTGTGCTGCACAATATTTTTGTGGAAACTGTGATTTATTTTATTTTTCAGGATTCACAGATGAATAGAAAGTTCAAAAGAACAGCATTTATTTGAAATAGAAATCTTTTGTAACAATATAAATGTCTTTACTGTCACGTTTGATCAGTTTAATGCAACACTGATAAATGTAAGTAATTATTTTAGGTGATAAAATCTAAACAATCAAACTTCAAAATTCTCTATCATGAATGCTAATGTACATTTAATAAAATATAAAATAATTACAAATCATTTTAACTTAAAGTACACAATTCTGCATCATTTTTCTCTATTTTCTGATTTTCAAATACTTTTTTGCTTTGACTCAAATGCTGTAAAGGTCATCTTGGAGCTGCTTTGTTGATATCTGGACTCTTTCTTGAGGAAGTGAAGCTGAATGAGTGTGTGGTCAGTGGTGTGGTTTATATAGGGGCAGTGCTGAGGGTCACGGGAAGGTTAATGCGTTATTATGATATGACAGCATCTCGAGCTAAAATGAACCTGAAACATATTAGATGTGTTTGTGTGTGGAAGCACATGGATGCTTTATAGGCCCACACACACACACACACACACACACACTACCTGAGACAGATGGTGATTACCACACTAATTACACTAATACTTTCCTTTTAAAGCACTTAAAGCAGCAGATTCCCACTGATGAGTGTGTGTGTGTGTGTGTGTGTGTGTGTGTGTGTGTGTGTGTGTGTGTGTGATCCCAACCCTTATGTCGCTCCTTTTTTTTAATGAAATGGTGAAGGAAATTCTGTCATCATGTTGCAAAACAGAGTTATTATAATAAACTAAAACTACAGTAAAACAATTTTTAAAAGTTGTTACTTAAAATGTAATTATATATATATATATATATATATATACATACATAGTGTAAGGTGACATACACACACAGAAACACACACATATATATATATATGTATACACTGTATATAGCTAAAACATTTGATTTCAGCTAGTAAAAACAAATAAAAATGAAAAACAAATATATAGAGAGATATTTAAAAAACTAATAAAAATGACAAAAACAACAAAAGACTACAAAAAACAACAATTTTCCAATACAATACACATAAAAAAAATATAAAAAAAAACAATAAAATCCAAAACAATACACTGAAAAGAAACAAAAAACAACAATAATACCAAACATAATACACCATAAACAACTATCTCTATCGGGATCAACCTACTGTCAACATCTCATCTATAGTGTCACTGGTCGAGGGTTTGCTCTCTCGTGCAGTTGTCGGGTGTAATGGTTTAGTGAAATGTAATTTCGGTGAGTGAAAAATTTTGGTTTGGTTGAACGAGACTCAAGTCTGACTCAGTGTGTTCAAGCTCTACTGCTGTTTTTTGTTAATGTTAATAAAAGCTCCAAAAACCAGACTCAAGTCTGACTCAGTGTGTTCAAGCTCTAATCACTGATCAGACTAAACGCAGCATCTCTCTGACGTCGCTGTATGTCTGTGTGATTGTTGCAGTACTCTCTCTGTAACGAGCCCTTGATAGAGCTCTCAAACCCCGGTGCCAGCGGCTCCATTTTCTACGTCACTCGAGACGATGAATTCATCCTGAAGACCGTCATGCACAAAGAGGCTGAGTTCCTGCAGAAGCTGCTTCCAGGATACTACATGGTGAGTCATCAGCTTCATCACAGTCTGCATACGATCCATCCTACATATGATTACAGTATAAGAGCGTTGCTGGATGATTTAATATTTCTGGTGGATTTTCAAAGGATGCATCTTAACATTAGCATTTTATACCAACCCTTTTTAAATGTTTAAATTGTTTAGAAATGAATGTGATGTGAAGTAATGAAGAACAAAAACAGAGTCTCATGCAAATACACAAATTAAAACAAAAAAAAAAAACAAGTAAAAAAAAATACAAATGTTTCATAATTACAATTATAATACAATTTTAAAAAAAAATTCACATGTGCCATGGTTACAATTGTTACACAATGTTATTATTGTATAACATACTATTATAGTTTTTAATTTTATTTGTATATTTTATTTTTTCATTTTAATTTAGGTTAATGTTTTAGTAATTTTGTTTTTAGTTTATTTAACATGTCTATAACATTTACATTATTTATTAATATTTTATTTATGTTATATTAATTAATCTCAATTTATATAACCTAAAAAATAAATAAAATAGAATACATTTTTTTTATTACTTTTTTTATTTAATTTTAAGCAAAAAAAATATATTTATTTTAATACGTCTCATTTTGCAAAATATAAAAAATATAATAAAAATTGAAATTATAAAAAACTTAATAAATACTAAAATATATAAATTATATAAAAATTGAAATTATAAAAAACTTAAAATTAATGGTGTTAATCCATATATATTTCAAGTAATTCAGTTGCTTTAAGAATTGACATAAATTATTTTTAAATGCCACAAATTAGTGCTTAATTTGTGCTCAAAAAGAGCCTTAAAATACTAAATAATAAGCATAATTAGGGATAGGATAGTAAAGATTAACTTCCAAAAGCACAAACATAAAATAACATTCTGAAAAAAATACTGTACAGTATATATATTCACAGTTTGTGAAAATGAAAATATAAAAAAAATACAAAATACAATATTATTTTATATCAATAATATTAAACATTTTTGAAATGTTTTCTATTTTCAATTATGTTTATCTATTAATTATATAACATAAAATAATTTTGAATATGTTGCCTATAAACAATAATATTAACTATTTTAAATAACAATCACATTTCAAACATTTCTCAACACGCTCTACCACATATACACTCAATATAGAAGACAGATTTGTGATGACGTCTCTCAGAACCTGAACCAGAATCTCGTCAGAACCGAACACAGAATGCCCCGACACTGCTGCTGAGCCCAAGTTCTTCGGTTTGGTACTGCGTTCAGCTCCCGAGTGGGAAGGAACATCCGTATCGTGGTGATGAATAAACATCCTGCCGGCGCATCCGTTCGCATGGCACCCAAGTTCGAAACTGAAGGGCCTCCACGTACAGAGTCCGCCGCGCGTCCAAGAAAGCCAGCGTGAGAGAGTCCAAGCCAACCTTAAAGGACCTGGACTTCATGCAGGAGTTGTGGCGGGTGGGTGCCGTTGGGGGGTGGGAGCGTGGTATCCCTCCTGCTGGCCGTGACGGGGGGACCAGGGGGGTATAACGCGCTGGTGAAGACGCTCCAGAGAGACTGTCTGGTGAGTGTGGACGGCTTCTTTCTAGATCAAAACCATAACTGGAAAACAAAAATAATTAATAAAAACACAAACAAAAGTTTTAACTTTTTTGTAGGGCTATACAATTTGGCCATAATTTTGTAATTATATAATAATAATAACTACTACAAATTTGCCATAATTTGGTACTTAATATGATAATAAAACTCATAATCATAATAAGAATTATTATTATCACTATTATTGCTACTAAATAAAAAAAAAAAATAATAATAATAAATATTAATACATTTAATTTATTAAAATATTTATTTTTAAATCTCATTTGATTAACAATTACAATAATAAAATAATAATACTTACTATTTATTTATTTATTTATTTATTTATCACTTCTGATTTAAAATGTGATTTGAAACAAAATGTTTTTTTGCTTGTATGTAGGGCTACAATATTTGGCCAAAATGTTGTGATTATTTAGCCATATGACTGTAAAATAATAATAATAATAATAAAATCAAAATAAGAAATATTACTATTGTAGTATTTCACTTCAAAATAGAAAAAAAAGAGTATTTAAGATAAATAATATAATAATTTTATTATCATTATTACTATTATTAATATTACTGTTGTTGTTATATTTATTAAAAAAAAATGTATTGTGATTTAAAATATGTAAAAAAAAAAATACAGGTTTGCGTATTAGTAGAGCTACATATTTTGGCCAAAATTTTCTGATTATATAACCATATGACTATGAAAAAAAAAAGTATTATTATTGTTGCTACTAAATTAAAGTATAGAATTATTCTCATTATTATTGCTGATAAATAAAAATATTTTTTTTCAATAATAAAAACTAAATAAAAAATATTACTATTTTAATATTTCACTGTAAAATAAAAAATACAACAAAAATAATAATTTAATAATTATTTAGTCACACTGTGATTTAGATTTTATTTGGATTGATCATGCAGCCCTCGTGGGGTTAGTGAACCAGTGGATTGCTGTGTGTGTGTGTGTGTGCAGGTGCTGGAGAGTTTTAAGATCATGGACTACAGTCTGTTGCTGGGGGTTCATAATCTGGATCAGGCGGAGCGCGAGCAGCAGATGGAGGGATCTCAGAGCAGCAGCGATGAGAAGAGGCCGGCCGCGCAGCGAGCGCTTTACTCCACCGCCATGGAGTCCATTCAGGGAGGAGCGGCGTGCGGCGGCTCCATAGACACCGAAGACACGTGTGTGTCTCTCATTTAGCATCACCAGTTTGATTGGGTTCAGAAGCACATGCTGATTCTCTTCTCTCTCTCTCTCTCTCTCTCTCTGCAGGATGGGAGGCATTCCTGCTGTCAACGGGAAAGGAGAGAGACTCCTGCTCTTCATCGGCATCATAGACATCCTGCAGTCCTACAGGTCTCACACTTACGATAATCACATCAAATCAGTTCATTCAGAAAGTACATTTCAGATCCGCTCACTTCTCTAAATCCCACATTTATAGTTTAGTTATTTATTTTCAGGAGTGATTTAAGTGATTGCATTATAAAATATCAAACCTTCAAGTAAATTTTTAATTTGAGGTACATTTATTTTATATATTATATCCCATTTAGGAGCTTGATGTAAGATTTAGATTTAACAGTTTTATATACATATCGGTATCTAAAAAAATATAATCATTTAATATATAATATGAAATATAAAATAGCTGCCTACCTTTTAAGTCTCTGAATTAAGTAAGTATGGTGGTATATTTATTTTTATTTGATTTATGTATTTATTTATTGGTAAAATTGTGACATTTTGAAATGTGTTTTATATTACAAATGGTGCTTGTGCCATGAAGTTGAAATTAAAAATTATTTAATTTAATTTTAAATAACTATTGAGCTGTACATTGAAACTTAATCAGGTAAATCTGAACATTTATTTATATATTAATTAAGTGGCAAAATTCTGACAAAATTAGTTTTTAAGGTAAATCGGCATGTTTATAATTGTTTTTATATTGCATATTCACATTTCTATTGCATATAAGACTCTGAATTAAGAAAGTCATTTAGTCATTTAAGTTTATTTTTTGTTTATTTATTTTGTTAAATGATACAGTATTTTATTTGGTTCTAAATTAAATAGATAAAAAGAAATAAGAAATATTACTATTAGAAAAATGTGAGTATTTAAAAAAAATATTATTAATATTATTATTATTATTTATTAATTTAATAGTGATTGTGGTTTAAAAAAATATATAATTTTTTTATTTAATTGTATTAATTTTTATTTGATTTGATTTTTTTTGGGAGGTGGGTGTTTGTGCTATTTTGCTGAGCCTCGTCAGTGAATCTCATACAGAGCGGCTGTGAAGAGCCGCATGGCTTTATAATCTTCTCTAGAGTTTGGGGTTGTTTTATGCTCTTATGTAACTTTTTTTAGAAGACTGCATTAAGTCACAAAATAAATCCAAAGCTGTCCATCAGGACACTCAGCAGTCTGTGCTTCTGTGAGTCTGTGAAGTGAAGCTGATGTTGCTGTTTTTCTGCAGAACCCTAAAAAAACCTGAAAAAAAAATGGAAGCCCTGGATGGCATGACGGGGTGAGAAACTCATGCAAATACATCTTCATCTTCACCGTCATAAAGCATCATAATCCTCCTGCCTGCCATCTCAGAGCTTATACACACATCACTTCTGATACTGTACGTCTACAGTATGAATAGACCCTCGGTCCCCAGTAAAAATACTTCATTTTAATTCCATATGAATCTCAAACCTGCTTAAGAGTTAGATTTAACATTAAAATTAATTTTTGCATTTAAGTGTGTATTTATTTTAGGTTATATCTTAAAGGGATATGTTATATTTAAAAGCTTAATGTAAGATTATTGGAAGTAAATGGGAGTTATTTATAGTTAGATATATAAGGCAATGTTTGTTTTAACATAATTCAAATTTGAAAATTGTGTTTTGTGGTGCAGGTGCCATGTTGTTGGTATTGTTGTTAAAATAATTATTAAACTATAAATAAAATGTGTAATTTATTTATATAATAAAATGATCTCATTTATTATAAATCATTAAATTAATTAATTAATTAATTGACAAACTTATATTCAAATTTGTATTTTTAATTTTAATTTTAATTGTATTTGTATTTTTATTTGTATTTGTATTTAATTTTAATTTTAATTTTAATTTTAATTTTAATTTTAATTTTAATTTTAATTTAATTTTAAATTTAAATTTTAATTTTAATTTTAATTTTATTTAATTTTATTTAATTTTTATTTTATTTTATTTTATTTTATTTTATTTTATTTTATTTTATTTTATTTTTGGGCCCTTTTAAAAATTTTGTTATATATTGCAAATGATGCAGGTGCTCTGTAGTTTTGGGGTGAAATATTGTCATTAATACACATCTTCTCTGATACTTGCACATCTGTATAAACACAAACTGTGAGGCGCAGACAGTTGCCTAAACCCCAAAAAAGTCAATACTAAACTGTGGCCTCCTTCTTTATTAATGCATGAAGGACCCTGTGTCCGTCCTCCTTTATTAATGCATGAGGTGTGTGTGTGTGTGTGTGTGTGTAGTGGAGATCCACTGAGACAGTGGACAGACTTTGATAAGGATCGCTTGTGTTTGGTTTCACTGTAGATAGTGTGAGTTTAAGTCTGAGAGAACGTCTCTTTCCATTTGCTCTCCATCTTCTGTTTCTTTCTACTTCATTTCCATTTTCTGCTCAAACACTCCCACGAGTTACTATCACATACTGTTTCCTGTAAGACACGCTGGATTCTTCCTGCAGGGGGCGTTTGACGGATCAGAAGGATCAGGGTTTTTTTTTCTTATTAGGCACATTTGTACACTTGAAAGTGTAAATCAAATTGGCTACTACAATTCCTATAAAGGTGAATTTCATAGAACTGAACGGGTCCAGGACATATTACACCTTAAAATAAAAACATAATGATACAAACAGAAAATGAAGTTTTTTTTAGACAGTATTTTCATGATAATTTGCTCCTCAGTAATGACATTGAGAAGCTTTAATAGACATTGAACTAAATGTAAATAGTTAAAAGAAGAGATTTGTTATAATTTAGACCCATTTTGCCTGATCATAATAATGTCTCTCCTCTGTGTCTGTTCTGTCTCTCAGGACACCGTTTCCGTCCACCGGCCGAACTTCTACGCTGACCGCTTCTTCCGGTTCATGAGCAGCACTGTGTTCAGGAAAAGCAGCTGTGAGTGACCAGCAGAACTACTGTAGACACTTCCTCTGACCTGTCAGTCTGATCCTGTTCCTCTGCTCTCTCCAGCGCTGAAGGCTTCTCCTGCTAAGAAGGGCCGTGTGGCGCTGACCATGCCCAAATTCGGCGGTCCCGGAGCGGCCTGGTCGTCCAGTCATCTTACCTCAGAGAGAGACGAGAACATCTATGATCTGAGAGGAGCGCGCAGCTTCCCCGTGCTGGAGAACGATGGTGATTTGCTCACTTTCTTCTTTCTTTTTTATGTGTGTGCTTTTGATCAGTACTGTTCTGCATGGAAGCGCATTTCCGCCACTGAATAAAAAATAATAAAAGGGTATGGCAACTTTTTAATCTCACAATTCTGACTTTTTACAAAATTATGAAATGCAAACTCGCAATTGCGAATTATAAAGACAAAATAGCGAGATTTAAACTCAAAATTCAGATTTTTTTATCTCAAATCCAAGTTTGTATCTCGCACTCTGACTTTTTTCCTCACGATTCTGCCTTTTTTCTCGCAATTCTGACTTTTTTTGCAATTCTGACTTTTTTTGCAATTCTGACTTTTTCTCGCAATTCAGACTTTTTTTCACACAATTGCAAGATTATATCTCCCAATTCTGACTTTATTTCTTGCCATTCTAACTTTTTTTTTCCAATCCTTACTTTTTCTCGCAATTCTGATTTTTTTTTCTCACAATTCTGACTTTATTTCTTGCAATTCTAACTTTTTTTTTTGCAATTCTGACTTTTTCTCGCAAATTTGACTTTTTTCTCTGAATT
Source organism: Cyprinus carpio (assembly GCF_018340385.1). Taxonomy (NCBI): domain Eukaryota; kingdom Metazoa; phylum Chordata; class Actinopteri; order Cypriniformes; family Cyprinidae; genus Cyprinus; species Cyprinus carpio. The sequence continues at coordinate 26,769,841 of NC_056573.1, read as the reverse complement.
GTATATCTTGTGAGATATAAACTCACAGTTGCAAGTTATAAAGTCCAGTTTTGAGGAGGAAAAAAAGACTGATATGTTCTCAGAATTGCGAGTTTATATCTCACACTTCTGACTTAATAACGTGCAATTGCTTGAAAAAAAAGTCGCAATTACCTTTTTATTATTATTATTTTTTTATTCAGTGGTGGAAATGGGCTTCCATAGAAGCCTGTTTCCATCAGGGATTTAAAAAAAAAAGTTCTCACTGTAAAAAAATCTCACATTTCAGTTTTGAGTGAAATGAAATTAAAGTCAAGCAATTAATTAAAAAAAATAATAAAAAAGATGATGGTAAGATAATGCCTCAAATGCAGATTCAGACTATTGCTGTTGTTTTCATTGTTGTTTGTTCATTTATTAGACATGAAAAGCTTTTGGCCATGTTTAGCCATTTTGCCATGTTCTGGCCATTAGAGTAGAATGAATCCCATAATGCAATGCACTTTACTGTTATTTCTTATTTGATCCGAATGTCTGAAGTTAAAAACTTTTAGTCATGATAACAGGACACGACTTTCTGAATTAAACATGCAACATAGTAAGGTCATTTAACAAAAATGTAGCACTCTTAAAAATCATTTTCAAAGTTTTGGAAATTTTTATACATAATATAATATACAATAACAAAAAGTTACATTTAACAATGCATTCTGCACGGTATGCAGCCCAGCTAACAGAGTTGTTCTTCCAGTAACATTAACAGAATGTTTATTCAATTTTGTCTGGTCTTTAATAATGTTGGCACAAAAAAAAAAAAAAAATGTATTATTCAAGAAACTTTTTTCCTGAAACCTTTTAGTTGGCCGTTTTTTAAATGTTACTTGTAGCTCCCCCCAGTAATTTCACGAGCACAAGGATTCTCTGATGACAGGCGATTTATTGACTGGTTCACCATGAGGATAACCATCCAATTCAAGATGCCGTGAGAACTAAATATACAAAAATAAAAGTTACAATAAAGAATATAAGAAGGACATAAATAAATCAAATAAATAAATGTTGTCTTTGTAAACTTTCCAAAACAGAGTTAAATTCACTTTAACAGCAAACTATAGTCTTTGTATATCACTCTTTTCCACACAGCAACACAATCCACATTAATCACATACAATATAAATGACAAACTTACTTCATTGGCTGCTTATTACCAAAGGAGAACTTAATCTTACATCTGGTAATAGTTTTCTGTAACTTCAGATGAGTAAATGAACTTAAATGCTCTTTAGAAATGTGGAATATAGCTTCAGCTTGCCATGCAGTGTAGACAACTTTCTTCCTGTTTTACTCTGTGCCTTTCATAATAAAAGTCTCCAATCACACAGCTCTTTACTAAGCAGTTTCAAATTAAAAGTCCTTAACTAAATATTTATAAAAGAATTAAATAAACATAAAATATAAACTGACTTCTCTGTCAGTTACACTCCCACCAAAGCACTTTCTTGTGATTTTGTAACTTATTGACAGTACTTTTAATCAAAAATATTATGGACTAACCCAAGGAATGGTAGACACAAGGTACACTTTTAATCTGCTTCAATCAGGGTAACTATTTTCTGGATGGGCCTTTCAAGGTAAGTCGGTTTAGTAACACGTTTGCCCTTTTTATCCAGTGTCGAATCACTAATCAATAACTTCACTGTTCTCACACAGCCATCTGTACCACTGTGCACTTCTGTTACCTTCGCTAGCTTCCACTGACTGCGTGGAGCTGTGTCATCTTTCAGAATGACAATGTCATTGACCTTTGCATTTCTACGACGCTTGTGCCATTTCTGCCTGTGTTGCAGGTTTAGAAGATATTCTTTTCTCCAACGTGACCAGAACTCATTCGCTAAATACTGCACCTTACGCCATCTTTTACGAAGATAAAGGTTTGACAAACTCTCCAGGTGGTGGTAAAATTATTGAAGTCTTCATAGTCAAGATATGGTTAGGTGTAAGAGGCCGCGGACCAGATGGATCATTCAGATGCTCTGTGGTTAAAGGTCTGCTATTCACGATAGCCATGACTTCATAGAGAAATGTTCTTAGTGAGGCACTATCAAGTCTTTGAGCTGATTGATCCAGAATGGATGTCAAAACACTTCTTATTGTCCGAATCTGCCTCTCCCAAATGCCACCCATGTGACTGGCTGATGGGGTGTTCATGATGAATTCACAGCCAAACTCCTTTAGGCGTTCTTGGTTAATTCCCTTTAGTGCTTCAGCAAATTCTCGTCTTGCACCCATGAAATTAGTGCCCTGGTCAGATCTAAGTTGACGCACAGGTCCACGTATGGCAATGAAAGCACGCAAAGCATTAATGAATGCGTCAGTGGATAAATCATCCAGCATTTCTACATGGACCGCTCTGGAACACATACATGTAAGTAGAAGCCCATAGCGTTTTAACTCCTTTCTTCCTTCTGACGCAGAAAGGACCGAAACAGTCCATCCCGCAGTATGTGAAAGGAGGGGTTGTCTCCATACGTTCCTGAGGAAGATTTGCCATCCTTTGCTCTTCGGTGCATCTTCTCAGTTTCCTGCACCTAGTGCATTTGTAGATATATGAAGACACTGCTTTGCTACATCCCAAAATCCAGAAACCGTTTGATCGCAGTTCATTTATAGTCATTCCTCTCCCTTGGTGATACACTTGCTCATGATAATGTCTGATGAGTAATGTTGATATATGACTATGTCGTGGGAGAATTGCTGGGTGTTTCACATGTGGATGTAATGCAGCATGTACTAAGCGACCTCCCACCCTGAGGATACCATGCTCATCTAAGAAGGGATTCAGGCGATGCAGTTTGTTTGTGCTGTTGTTGGACTCAATCTCCTTCTGTTGCCGGAGTCTCTGGATCTCATCACAAAAGGCTGATTTTTGAACCATTCTGATAATGGTAAGCTCTGCATCCTGTCTTTCTTCAATACTGGTGGCTTCATTAACCCTTGGACTTAGACCTTTGAATTCCTTGGAACATCTCTGAAGTCTTGCAATAGCTTTTACCACTCTTGTCCAATCTGAAAACTTGTGAAGTCGATCAAGCAATGATCTTTCTTCTTTTGTTTGAGTTTTATGAACTTGAGCTTTTCGTAGCTCTGGGTCATTGTCTATGATCTCTCTCACCTTAACATCTCTGGGCAGTTCATCTTTCCACAGAAACTTTGGTCCTGTGAACCAGTTGGAGGATATGAGCTCTTCTGATGTAAGGCCTCTGGACGCATAATCGGCAGGGTTCTCTTCAGACGTCACATATCTCCATTGCTTAGAATCTGTACTTTGTTTGATGCGTTGAACGCGGTTGGCTACAAAGACATGAAATCTTTTGGCATCATTATTAATGTACCCAAGTACAACCTTTGAGTCAGTCCAGAAGTACTCTTCTAGGTTGGCTATCTCCAGCTCCTTTCTGAGCAAGTCACTTGTCTGTACAGCAACTACTGCCGCTGATAACTCCAGCCTTGGTATGGTTGTAACCTTAGTAGGAGCAACTCTGGCCTTGCCCATAACCAAGGAGCAATGAACATCTCCTGATATGCCAATAGCTCTGAGATATGTGCATTCTCCATATCCCGAAGCACTAGCGTCAGAAAAATGATGAAGCTCATAACGCTGAACTTCCTTAAAGGTCGACGGGAGATAACATCTCTGAATCTTCACATCAGCCAGGTTTCGCAGATCTGTAAGCCAAGCTTCCCACTTTGTCAACAACTCATCTTTAAGTGGTTCATCCCAGCCCACCTTATCTTGACACATCTGCTGCAGTATTTGCTTACCAACAAGAATGAAGGGTGCTGCAAAGCCAAGTGGGTCATATACAGAAGCCACTGTTGACAGGATTCCTCTTCTAGTGAGTGGTTGTTCCTTAACGAATACTCTGAACTGGAAGCTGTCAGATCTGATGCACCATTTCACACCAAGTGCCCTTTCCATGTGAAGCTCACCCAAAGCCAAGTCATGTTCCACAACACTTTTAGCACATTCTTCCTGAGGAATTGACGCTTTTACTTCTTCACTGCTTGACACAAATTTATGCAAACGAAGCTTTCCTGTGCTACAAAGTTCTCTTGCTTCCTTCATCAGTTTGATAGCTTCATCTACAGTTGAGACACTTGTCAACCCATCATCGACATAGAAATTCCTTTCTATGAATCGAATGGAGCTTTCACTGAAGCAACCACGACCTTGAGCAGCAATATGCTTGAGGCCGTAATTGGCACACCCGGGTGATGAGGCTGCACCGAAAAGGTGTACTTTCATCCTATAAACTTGTGGCTTGGATTCTAGATCTCCTTTCTCCCACCAGAGGAACCGTAAGTAGTCTTGATCTTCTTCCTTCACATGAAATTGGTGAAACATGCGCTCTATGTCACACATGATTGCCACCGGACCCTTGCGGAAACGACAGAGAACACCTACAAGGGTGTTTGTTAACTCTGGACCAGTTAGCAAATGGTCATTGAGGGATGAACCTTGGAACTTTGCTGAGCAATCAAAGACTACACGGATCTTTCCAGGTTTTTGAGGATGATAAACCCCATGATGGGGAATGTACCAAGCAGGGTTCTTGTCTGTTTCTTCAGCTGGGACCTTCTCAGCATCTCCTCGAGCAATTGTCTCATTCATAAAGTCTACATAGTCTCTATAGTATTTCTCGTCTCTTTTAAGCCTTTTTTCTAAGCTTTTGAGGCGATGAATAGCACATCCTTTATTATTGGGCAAATTTGGTCTGTCTTCTTTGAAAGGCAAAGGCATTTCATAATGACCATCTTCTTTGTGTCTGATGCCTGTTTCCATTTTTGACAGAAAACGTAGATCTTCTTGAGAAATACAACTTTCCTCCGCTGCTTTCTCATTAAAGTCAGACTCAAGAGCTTTGATGACATTTGGTGGAGTGATTACTTCCTTGATCTGCGTTCTGCATATGTACTGAACTTCACTTGTAAGATTGAGAGAAGACTGTAGACTTGGCAGCACTTGTTTCACTATAATGCGATGACTCACTCCAATGGCATCCCCGTAGTCTACAGAGGAATTGCCACAGCCAACAATGCTCCAGCCCAGATCCGTTCTTTGAGCAAATGGCTGATTTTCTTTACCAGACACAATTTCTCTAGGAAGAAGAGCTTGAGGGCAATTGTAGCCAATCAGAAGGCCAATATCACAAACTTGTTTAGGAGCAATCTTCTCAGCTATATGCATTAGATGAGGCCACACTCTTGCAGTTTTGGGTGTAGGAATGTGAGTTCTGTTTGCAGGAATGAACTCTCTAGAATAGGTTACTGGCAAAGAGATCTTCTTATCTGAATAAAATCCTCTCACCTTTAAACCAATTATCTTTTGGCATGGAACAACTGTACTCTTTGATACCATCGTTGAGAGCTTCAGCTGCACAGATTCCTTCTTTGTGTCAAGAGCTTGAGCTATCTCTTCCAGGATGAAGGTAGTATCACTCTGGGTGTCAAGAAGTGCATATACCAGAACTTCATGAGTTGGTTCACTGGTAGCTGATACCCATACTGGAACTATTGTAGAGGTGTGAGTATTATTTACATCCTGTATTACTCGGTTAGATGTTGCTTCACTTGCGCTATCTTTATTCTGTACCAACTCTGGGTTTCTTTCCTTCAACTTCTCTTTTGACTGACCTGACTGTGGAGTCCACTTTACTTCTTTGATACGATCCTCATGTAGACATGATGGGTGCTTCTTCTGACACTTCTCACAGACACTCCTATAGTCACAGTTCTTTGAGTGATGACCAGGCTTCAAACATCCAAAGCATAGCTTATTCATTTGGACAAACTTGACTCGCTCTGCAACATTTTTTTCCATAAACTTACGACATTTGTGAATACCATTTCCTGGTCTCTCACAGAAGGTACATTTTACAGCATCTGCTTTTTCTCTGGATTGTACCGTTAACACTTTTGCTCTTGTGTCCTGATTTCTTGATACCTTTCCCTTTCCAATCTCATTAGACTTCAGTGCATGAAGTGATGTCACTGGGTTACAAGCTATCTTAGCTTCTCGTGTTAGAAACTTTACAAACCGACTGAAGGTAGGAAATGTCTTAGTTTCTTCTTCAATTTCTATGACCTGACGATTCCATGCTGAGGCTAGCCAATCAGGAAGCTTGGAAAGGATTTTCTGGTTCTCATTACAATCATTAAGGACTTCAAGACCCCTAATCTGCGACATAGCTGCTTCACAGCCTCTGAGAAAGTCAGTAAATTCTCTCAGCTCAACACTGTCCTTGGAACCAATCTTTGGCCATGAATTAAGCTTGTCTCGAAAGGCTTTAGCAATGACGAATGGGTTTCCATACCTTTCTTCTAGTACGCCCCATGCTGTTTGGTATGCCGACTCCGTTCCTAGCAGGAAGTAACTTTCAATAGCCTTCTTAGCTGGTCCTTCCACATACTTCCGTAAGTAGTAAAGCTTCTCATTCACTGGTGTTTCTGTCGATCAAAGTTTGAAACGAGATTTTCCAATCACTATATCTGAGAGTGTCTCCATAAAATGTTGCAGGTTCGGGTATAGGAAGACGACTTGAGCTGATAGATTCTGCTAACACCTTAACAAGGTCTGCAGTGCTGGCTTCTTGATATGATTTTGTTGCACTTTCCTGTAGAGGTATGCTCTGTAACACGGAGCTGCTTAACTTTGGTACCTGCTTCTTTCTTACAGATGCACAGTCACGAAGTAGCTCTCTTGTTTCTTCCTTTGAGTCTTCATTCTGCTCGTAGACTTGCATTCGTGCCTTTGCAGCATTCAACCTTTTTAGTGTCTCCAAACGCTCAAGCTCTCTGCGCTTGTCTTCTAATGCCATCCGTCTAGCAGCATTTTCAGCTTCAATCTTAACACGTAGCCTAGCTTCTTCTTCTTCTCTTTCTAGTCGTCGCTTCAATTCTTCAGCTTCTTGTTCTGCTATTCTCCTTTTGTCTTCAGCCTCAAGTCTTTGTAGTTCTTCCAGTTCATGCTCTTGTTGCTGTAATATTTCTAATGTTGCTTCAGTTGCAGCAATTTCTGCAGCAGCCTCTTGTTTCTTAGCAGAGGAAAAACTTGAACCTCTGGAGCTCAAACTTGAATTGTCCATACACTGAGAAGACCTGGAACGTCCATGACTTGATTTGGAGGCTATGGATGAGAACACAGAACCTGTATCAATACAGCATGCTTCTGGTCTAAGAAGATCTTGAACATCTACTCCCTCACCTAGGCGACTCCATGCAGACTCAACTATCATTTTTGTGACTGCTCCACAAGTGTCGACTCTGCGGCGTGTATCACTGTCTGGACTCATCTTTTGTCGCAACTCTTCATAAGCAACATTTACATCCTTTGAAGAACCACTGATTGCTTCTATGAGGCTGTTCAGCATGTCATTGGAGAGACGCCCCATTAGTCTTTGTCTAGCATCTCTAGCAAGAGTCTTCCATTTTTCATAAGAGCGTTGAAAGCAATTTTTAAGTTTAGTCAGCCTTTCATCATGTAACTCTTTACCTTTCTCTGTAAACTTGCGTGCTCTTTGACTTCTTCGTGGCTCTTGTTCTGTTGTGTCATCAATAGCTACTGAAGCTTGCGTGTCTACACATTCTTGGGATTCTAGCTGCTGCTGTGATTGCACAGTCTCTGTTATATTTTCTTTGTCACTTTTAGCAGACTGACTACCCTCTGCCATTTTCTGTATCTCTTAACTAAACTTACTAAAACAAATTAACAACTCTACATGCAACGTGAACTGTACTGAACTTAGGTAAACAGATGTTCCTCTCTTAGATTATTAACTCTGGTTAAAGTAGTATTTTAACAGTTCAATCACCTTTAAATTAAACTTGTAACAAATTCAGTAACACTTAGATCAGGTTATTTTTTAGGCTTCTTCACAATTATTATCTTACTTGCAGCTTGAAACGTGCTCAAAAATGACTTAAGTCTCTTAAAAACAAGTACATAACACCAGCACTTCTTTAAACACTGTACTAAACACTTAAAGAGTCATTTTTTAGCAAATGGCAAGAATAAGTCCACTTCAAGCACCTTAACTTGAACTTGGTTGTGCTTATCTTCTTGTTGGCCTTAACTTGACAATGCCATTAAACTCTGTGGGTGTGCATGTCACTAGCTTCTTGGTTACCAGTGTATACAGTGCTTGTAGAATCCAGAATGATGGAACTTGGAGTTAACTTGATGCTCACTTGATGGCTGTTTGGAAATGTTCCTTCTCCTACCCGTGAAGAGCAGATGAATTCTCACTGTAGCTCCCCCCAGTAATTTCACGAGCACAAGGATTCTCTGATGACAGGCGATTTATTGACTGGTTCACCATGAGGATAACCATCCAATTCAAGATGCCGTGAGAACTAAATATACAAAAATAAAAGTTACAATAAAGAATATAAAAGGACATAAATAAATCAAAATAAATAAATGTTGTCTTTGTAAACTTTCCAAACAGAGTTAAAATTCACTTTAACAGCAAACTATAGTCTTTGTATATCACTCTTTTCCACACAGCAACACAATCCACATTAATCACATACAATATAAATGACAAACTTACTTCATTGGCTGCTTATTACCAAAGGAGAACTTAATCTTACATCTGTTAATATTTTCCGTAACTTCAGATGAGTAAATGAACTTAAAAATGCTCTTTAGAAACGTGGAATACAGCTTCAACTTGCCATGCGGTGTAGACAACAACTTCCTGAGTTACACTGTGCTTTTCATAATAAAAGTCTCCACTAAAACAGTTCTTTACAAAGCAGTTCAAATTAAAGGTCTTTAACAAAATAATAAAATAAACATGAAATATTAACAGACTTCTGTGTCAGTTACATTACTGCTACAGTAGTTTCAGAATGTTCATTTAAAAGTACATGTAACATTGAAAAAGTATCATTCAAACATTTAAAAGTAACATTCCCTTATAATTAATCAAACGGAATGTTGACTTAAAGGGACAGTTCACCCAAAAACGCAAAATTCTATCATCATTTACTCATCCTCCATTTGTTCCAAACCTGAATGAGGATCTTTCTTCTGCTGAGCACAAAAGACCAAACTTATTTATTCTCCCAGGTCTGCAGTCTTGCACTCCTCCGTCATTCGAGGAAGCTACCACGACGTCTGTGGCCACAACTCTGTCCTCCAACACCTCCATATCTATCCCAGAGCGCTCTCCGTCAGACACCACAGAGCACCCGCGCTACAGGTCAGCATGAATCACCTTGAAATGAGAGCTTCAACAGCCATATCACTTCACTTAAAGCCTTAAAGTAGAACGCATTCATAATGCACATTATAATGCATCTTTATTATATCATACTGTATGTTATATCAGTATTATATTATTATTATACCATAATAATTGTAATCAAAACTAAAACATATTGTAATATTTGCAGACACCTTGTTACATCTGAAATCGGTTGTTTGTTTGCATTAGACTTTCTTAAGGTGTAGAAATAAATAGATAATTATTATACTGTATAATAACTGTGGTTATAATTATTCATGAGATCATGCAATGCATTACAGAGAATAAATAATGCATTAAGATACTTTTATAATGCTCTGTTCACATGCATATGAATGTCTGTCAATATACTTGTGTTCTCTTTTGTTTTCACAGAAGACACACCTTGTCTCTGAAAGACGCTGAGGGAAGGTGAGCTTTATTTGCATGACTGTATTTTTGTTTACAAACCATATTAAACTGTGGCTTTGCATGCTCACATCAGCTAGATTATCGATCATGATGCAAAAAAAATTTTTTCTTAATATTTTAGCCTTGTTTTCTAGCACAAGTATGTAAATATTCTTAAATCAAGACACAATTATTCAGTCTTGTTTTCTGAAAAATTAATTTAAAATTAAGTGAGTTTATGCTGACAACCGGAAAAAAATATCTGCTAACGGGATCTGAAAAATAACCTTGTTTTAAGCATAAACTCACTTTATTTTGAAACATGACTTCATATCTTAAGTTGCTTCTCAAGTAAATGTGTTTTGATTTAAGAATGTTTAGATATTTAAAGTGGAAAACAAGACAAGAATACAGAGTAAGAAAATATTTTTTTGCGGTGCACAAAGCCGTGAGAGAAGACCCGTGTTTAATGAGTTTAGTGTGTTTTTCGAGTTGAATGTGCTTGTTTTGCAGGATGCATGAAGTGGTGGATGTGCATGAGGAAGACCAGCAGACCATCACTGTGCAGGTGGAGGTGAAGAGAGAGAGAGAAGAGGAGGAGCCAGATGTCTCTCTGACGCAGTACGTGCAAACATTACCTCGATTTTTCACTACCATAAAAATGCCAGCAGCACTATTTAATGTTTTTTTTTCTTGAATTCAATTAAATTCAATTAAAAACACTCCTTAAAATAAAATCGAATAAAAAATGCAAATGTGTGAGCCTGCACTAAATATACTTTATTTATTTTAATTTGAGTTTTATTGATTTTAGCATTTCTACTTTAATTTTCTTCTAATTTTCGTTTGAGTTTTTTAACTATTAAATATTGAAATATTTTATAATATTCCTATTAAATTTTATTTCAGGTAACAAAGAAAATTTGATTAGTTTTAGTTAACATTGAATAAAATGGATAAAATATGAATGTGATGGAAATATATATATATAGTGAAAATGACTAGTTATGCTCAGAATATATAATATCATAATAGTGTAATATTAAATATTATAGAACCTGTTCTTAGTGAGTGCAGTCTCTTTAAAATTATTTATTTTATAGAGACTAAAACGAAAATTACCCAACAAATTGTAAATAACAAAGAAATTTTTTTTTTTTTTTTTAAATATACAGATTAAGAGTTTTGTGATTAATCAATCACTAATAATCATTTTATATTCATCCTTGTTATTACATTTATTTGATATAATATTATTATTATTATTAAAAAAAATTTTTTTAATTTTTTTATTTAATTATTAGCTAATGATTATTTTATATTTCACCCCTTTTATAAAAAGATTTGAATCTTACTAATTTTTTATGTATTTGCCCTCTTTTCTTTTTTAAGCGTGGTGATGGATGTTCCTCCTCCAGACACTGATGACCTTGTCCCAGACACAGCAGCTTCAGCACCCGTTACCCAGGAAACCGTCTCCCAGGCAACACTTCCTGGTGACACCCAGACAACAGTTCCCGTGAAAACCGCTCCTCTGACAGAAACCAGGACCCTCGAAACAGCGCCGGCCCCTGAAGCAGCAGAACCGTCCGGTTCTAGCCCGAAAATGCAGCGTCCCGACGTGGACAGACTCTCAGAGGCTCAGAGCCGGGAATCTCTGGAGGAAGAGGTCGCATCAACCACTGACATCTATTTTGTAAGTATGAGCCCAATCATAAGACGATTATATTCATTATTCATGGATTATCAGCTGTGATGTGATCTGGTACTGTTTTGGTGGCGGTCAGCTCAAACACGGGTGATTTACACCAGCATAAAAGTGTCATATTAATTTCATGTTGAATTTATGAAGTGTTACATACAGGGTTCCCACAATCACAAAAATAAACATGGAATTTAAAACTTGTGCTTGAAAAGTGAATAACAGTGTTATTTTGGTATTATTTATACATTTTATTATTATTACTTTATTTTAAAAAATATTTTATATTTATTATTATAATATCTTGTGTGTGTGTGTGTATATAGGTATATATATATATATATATATATATATATATAAAATCTTTCTATTTAGATTTAATTTATTTATTTGAGTTTTAAATGTAGTCTTTTTTTGTGCTACTTTCTTTTAGTTTAGTTTTTTTATTTCTTTTACATTTTATTTCAGCTTTATTTCAGTTAATGAAAAGTTTTTAATAGTTTTAGTTTAAGCTAACTTTAACAACACAGCTGAATAAAATGGATCAAATCTTAAAGCAATGGAAATATATATAGTGATAATTACCAGTTATGCTCATAATTTAAAATAATATATCAAATTAATATAATGTTTTATATGATAGAACCTGCTCTTAATGAGTGCCATCTCTATAAAATGAAATGAAAAAGTTTTATAGAAAAAACTAAAGAAAATGTTATTTATTTATTATAATTTTATTATTATTTATTTTAAGATTTAAATTTTTTTATTTAAAAAAAAAACTTAAAACAAAATTAGGCAACATTTTTAATTTAGTTTAAGTTTTTAACTTATATTATAACATTTTATTAATATATATGTATATATATATATATATATATATATATATATATATATATATATATATATATATATATATATATATATATATATATATATATATATATATATACACATATTAACCTTTTAACTTTTTTTATTTTATTTCAGCTTCATTAACACTTGTGGATAAAATCTTAAAATCATGGAAATTAAGTAGTTTAGAAAGTTTGTAGTTATCCCCAGCAAATATATAATATCATAATAATATATTTCATATGCTCCTAGTGCAGTCTCTATAAAATAATTATTACAATTGTATAATTTTTTTAGATTATTATTTCATCCAACAATCACAACTGAATGTCTAGGAAAGGTGTGGAAACCCTGTATTTACTGTCCATACAGCATTTTATAAACACAGTTATGCATGCAGCACTCACATATAAACACAATAAACACATTCTCATTTCACTAGAACAACATGCCACAAATGACCGAATTTTGGTGACTTTGTGTGATGTGGGGCTAAATATGAGTCACATGTTCCACAGAGCGCAGGTCTGGATGATCTAGTTGAGTTATGAAGGTAACGCGCGTGTGTGTGTGTGTGTGTGTGTGTGTGTGTGTGTGTGTGTGTGTGTGTGTGTGTGTGTGTGTGTGTGCATGCATGTAAATCTTTACGTCTCTCTCTGAGTGTCACAGTCTCTCTCTTCTTCATCATCAAGGCTTGAAAGCTCTCAGGTGAAGCTCTTCTAAACTGATATTCCTGTCCGAACCGCATGACCTGACACACTTCCTGTGATGATCAGTTAGTGTCAGACACAGAACGTGAAAGTGCTGCTCAGTGCGACCTGGTTTTATGTCTCGTCAGGCTGGTTTGGACGCAGTGACAGTGTGTTTAAAAATGTTTTGGTGCCATGAGGATTTTAGCATGAGACGCAGAATGTGTCAGTCCTGGTGTGTGTGTGTGTGTGTGTGTGTGTGTGTGTGTGTGTGTGTGTGTGTGTGTGTGTGTGCGACACACTCATTCTGTTAATCTCATGCTGTGCTTTCCTCTCTGTCGGGGATAATCGCCTCTCTAATTTCCTTCCTTTTTTAGCTTCTCTCTCTGTATTTCTCTGCTTTTGATTTTGCATTTAAATACTGTATTTAAGTTATCCATTAAAGTCATGCTCATTTACAAATTGAAAGTTACTTGTTAGGCTGAGCGAATATGTAATAATATATTATAATTTGTTAATATCATATATTTATATGTATACATGTATATGAGTAAGGTCTCTGTAAAATGATTTATAAAAAAAAAATTGTATAATCTTTAATCACCTCTCTAAAGTGTCTCTGTATGTAATATGAATATATCAGTTACTGTATATATATATAATATAAGTTCTCCATCAAAGTCATTAAAATGTATATAGTGAAAGTTAGTTGTTATGCCAAGCAAATTATATATTGTTATAATATAGATCATAATAATAACAATTTTAATATTGTGTATGTATGATATCATTTATAATATATTAAATGTTTTAGAATTATGACTATAATATTTAATATTGTGCCTGGTCTTAGTGAGTGCAGTCTCTATAAAATGATCTATAACCATTTATTTTTAATATTTCAATATAATATAAACAATTTACATATGTAGGTTATTACCCATTTAAGCCATGGTAATTTATTAAGTGAACGTTATTTGTAATGCCGAGCAAATTAAATATTATTATACAAAATATTATAATTATAGTATATGTTTAATATGAAATATATCATTTTACATTAATAATATAAAATTTAATATTGCACCTTCTGTTAGTGAGTGCAGTCTCTGTAAAATAATTTATTAGATAATAAACACCACTCCTTCTCTTTAATCCTCTTTAGTCTCATTGCTTGTCATATTCTATTCATATTTATTTTTTAGGCCATTCAAGATGTAAGTGACTTTTTTTCTTTGGTAGAAAAAGATTTTTAGCTGAAACTGTGCTACTTACAGATACATAAAATGCAAGGCAATGGTTACTGTCACTTTAAGAGTCAAAAACACATATACGAGCAAGACATAATTAATACCAGTCGCTCCTGATGATATATTGAGGTCTTATGAAGAGAAACGATCTGTCTGTGCAAGAAACCGAACATTGTTTACAACATTATTACCTGTTATATTCAGCCTCAGGCGAACAGGGAAATATGATTCTTTTCAACGAACTGATTCTTTCAGACAAGTCATTTCAATGAACTGGTTCAGTTTACCAGTTCGTTTACGTAATCAATCACCCAATAATGATGTGAAACGTGGATGTTTTTAGCATATAAAGTGAAAGAAACCATAAAAATGTTCATTTGGCCCTTCATTCAAAATAAGAAACCATAAAAATGTTCATTTGGCCCCTTCATTCGAGTGTTGGGGTCACGCATGCTCATATCAGCAGCTCATCGGTCTTCAGTCCGAGTCGAACTGTTTCCTCAGTTCAGTGACTGCTGGACGAACTGGAGCTCTGAATCGATTCGTTCATCACAGGATCAGATACGCCGCTGTGTCAGCTCATTTCCAGTCAGAGTGACTGTCAGGCATCTGAAAGTGAGTTCTGATTGAGTAGATCTGTGCTGCTCGATTTGCTGAACTGGTTCAACTAGTTCACTGAAAAGAACCGATTCAAAAGAATGATTCATTCGTGAACCGGACATCACTCTGGACCGTTCGCCTGAGGCTGTGGATTACAGGTAATAACGTTGTAAACGATGTTCAATTTCTTGCTCAGACTGATCGTTTCACTTCATAAGACTTCAATATATAGCCAGGAGCACCAGGTATTAATTTCATCTTGCCTGCACATGTGTTTTTGACTCTTAAAGTGACAGTAGCCATTGCATTTTATGCACATTGCATTTTATGAATCAAGAAGCACTACAGTTTCAGCTAAAAAAGCGTCTTAACTGTTCTACTGAAGAAAAAAAGTGTACATCTTTGATGGCCTGAGGCAGAGTAAATTAACAGCAATTTTTGGGTGAACTATCCCTTTAAGAAAGTAAAAATAGAATAATTTAATGTCAGCTTAAATCAGTTTTATTCATCAGCATAATCATGATCTGTT
Organism: Cyprinus carpio; assembly: GCF_018340385.1. Taxonomy (NCBI): domain Eukaryota; kingdom Metazoa; phylum Chordata; class Actinopteri; order Cypriniformes; family Cyprinidae; genus Cyprinus; species Cyprinus carpio. The sequence goes on along the minus strand of NC_056573.1, from coordinate 26,754,536 downwards.
TCCTGTCTCTCTTCCTTCCTGTCTGTCTCTTTAATTTACTCATCCTCATTTCCCTCCTGTGTGTGTGTGTGTGTGTGTGTGTGTGTGTGTGTGTGTGTGTGTGTGTCAGTACGCTGAAGGCAGATATTGGGTTTACTCTCCGGTGCTCCAGCGGAGGAAGCTCAGCTCTTGCAGTGTCGTAAGTGAATGGATCTGAGAGCAGTTTCCTGAGAGCAGGACATCTCAACCTCCTCCTTCACATCAAATATAGTCATAATATCACATTATAAAGAACCTATCTGAATTTAACATGACATTGGCATTTCTATTACAATCTCACAAACCCTCGGTTGGGAAATCCTGCTGTAGACTGTAGTTTTTAGGGCTTTATTAGAGTCATGTTTCGTTGGTCTTAAAATCCAGTAGCTAACCTTTATGTGTAGTTTTTCACCCTGATAGACAAATTCATGATTCCTGGTAATGCTTTCCACATTGGATTAGGAGTATGAAAAAACTAGCTTCTTACTCAACATTACATATTAAAAGAGTACGTGAAACAGTGTGCAGTATGCAGAACGTTTCATAAAGTATTGGGCTATGCTTTGGTCACATGATCAAAACACACGACCATGAAAGTGCTGTATCTTAAATTTTTTCATTTTAAATTTTGTGTAAAATGATCTTAAAGTTTTTGCAGCCCAATCAATTGAGTCGAAAAGGAGATGATATTAAATATTAAAATTATTATTACTTTAGGTTCATGCATCAAACTGGAAAAAAGTATGATTGAGATCATGGTTATGATAGTTAACTAAAACTAAAACCATAAAAAACAATTGTTGAAAAACTTTAAATAAAATAAATGTAACAGGGTCATATGATGAGATTTTTGCAAAGTTTTCCTTTCTCTTTGGAGTGTTGACATGCAGACATGATTTTATGTTTACGCAGTGCAATCATAATAAAGCAATTGTAATCAGTAATTATGTCCCCACTGGATGCAACAAATGCCTCGTTTGTAATGGGTTTTATTGGTTTTGTCTCGTTGCTCCAGGACACACATCACAGTATGTTAAGGGATGTAACATTTCCGTCACACACTTGAGGCATTCGGCCAATCACAACACACTGGATAGCTGACCAATCAGAGCACACCTCGCTTTTCAGAGCGATGAGCTTTGTAAAAATCGATGCGTTTCAGAAAGGCAGGGCATAGAGGAGAAGCAATAATGTACAGTATGTGGAAAAAAATGTGTTTTTTAAACTGCATTAACACATTGCATTAAACCAAATACACAAAATAATGTTCTTTTTAGCAATGTGTGACGGAAATGTTACACCCCTTACCAGGTACAGGAAACTTTTCTCCGTAAAATGCGCTGCGCACACTCGAATATTTGGGTTGTACTGTTCTGGAACAGTGTTGTAAATAAAACCTAACCACTGATTTCTAGATGTGTCCTCTTTTGGAAGACCAAACTTAGTAGTTTAGCTTTTCGCAACAAAACACACAGCAACAACAATACTACAGCGAGAATAAAAGTTACGCCCTTTTCTTTGCGTGAACATTTGGGCGGTGTTATGCAAATCTTCCCACACAGTGATGTGGGGGCGACATGTGGGGGCGTGTTTAAACAAGGCTTTTTTTCGCATGAAATCGCATCATATGACCCCTTTAAGAAAAATGATAATAGTATTTAAATGATACTAAAATAGCACTGATTGAGATTCTATTATAGTTTTCATTCATATGAATACGAATTAATTATTTTTTGATTTTCCATTTTAATTGTTAGTAATTTTGTTGTTTTTTGTAATTTATATTATGTTTTATTTAGTTAGTTCTTGTTTAAACATGAATTTAAAAGTATTACAATAATTATTAATTTGTATGTAATTAATTGTTAAATATAATTTTTTTATAAAAAACTAATCATATTAACATATTAAAATATGTTTATATAGTTTTTTTTTTTCCTTTTGTTGTCCTTTAGTTATTTTAATGCATCAAGTTAAAGTAAATGAAAATGAGAAAAGTTGGCAACTAGCTGAAA